>NC_133308.1:18150756-18153330 GCF_012295235.1 Primulina huaijiensis
TTGTTCTAAATGAAATATAATGATTTAATTTAACATTTATTTTATGCAGTTATATATTTATATAGTTATATATATAATCATAGATACCATATATAAAATATCGGTGAATTCGGTATTTTTTATAGTGGGAACTATATTATATTAGGTGTGTGTTTAAATATTTAATTTTCTTGGAACCATTATTTATAGTGGTTTCCTTTGTTTTACTTTTAGTTAAACAATATTGCATAAACCAAGAATAAATCCTCGAGCCTTGAAAAAATTTATAATTTGTAAACTTCGTTCTTGCATTTGGTAATCTATAAATTAATAAATTTAAACTTAAAATAACCTCTCTGTGGATCGATCTCGTACTTACGAAATATATTACTTGCAGACAACCTACACTTGGGTGAATTATAAATTAAGTAGTAGCAGCTTCTCCCGGGCATCATTCACAATTAGGGACACAAAATGACACCCCCTCTCAAAATTCCTTACAAACTCTGCAACGTTGCTGTATCCCTGTCGCAAAGTCATAAACTCCCTGGTCAGGGGGGAGCGTACTTCCTCAGTGAAGTACTTGGAATAGAAGACCTCCTTAAAACCCGTCCACGTCAGGGTCTACAAATTTACTTACACAGACACGCTCTCCCACCACAATCTGGCATCTTTTGTCAATAGAAAGTGTCACATCTGACTCTGTCTGCATCCTGCAGCTCCATAAAAGCAAAAATCACCTCGATGGACTTAATCCATCCCTCATCTATCATCGGGTCAGTAGTCCCGAGAACTCTTTCGGGTCCATCCTTCTAAATCTCTCATACACTGCCTCTGGCCTAGACCTCGCCCCCGTATCTACTCCAGAATTGTTCCCCGCAAACTGTGCGAAGAACTGAGTCATCCTTGCAAGCATCTGTGCCTGAAAACCTGGCGGTGAACAAGGAGGGGTGGCCCTCTCCTCATCCCGAGCCTCTCTATCCTCTTCACCTGCTCCACGTGCGATCCTACGTCTAGAGGCATACTGTTCCAAAATTTACCCAACACGTAAACCAACATGCATGAAGAACATAATATCCATATCATAAGATGAACATAATTCGAACTTAAACATGTACATGCTGAAATCAGACCTTAATGCTTACTACATGAAAGAATTTTAAAACTTTAAAACTTGCAGATTTGAGGTGTGACTTCGTGAGCTTCTCGCAACCGGCAGTAGGCATAATTGTTTATAAGAACACCGCTCTGATACCAACTGTAACATACCGTGATTTATAAACTACATAAAATTTGCGGAAAATAGAAGTTTTTCTTAAATAAGTCATGATCCTTCAAAATGCAATATAAATAAAATGCTTGACTAAATATTTGAAATAAAAACAAATACCAACTATTTCCATGTCAACAATGACACGACCAAAAAGAGATTGCAAAGTACTTGTATAAAACAACATGAAGTAAATTCACTAAAATCAGAGTAAATGAATTTGACATGCATAAAATTGTTAAAAACATAAGCAGTCCTAAAGTTTAGCCTTCGCGCAGTCCGAGCCACCTAACTGGTCCCCACCTCTCGCCTCCTCATACTCGTCCTCACCTAGATCGATCAAGTCTACTGAGTCTAAAAACTCAACATGTATAAACTGAGAATAGCAAGTAATACATAATAATGCCACATGTATTTTAAAGTAACACATACATATTTATACTTTGAACATACTTACATAAACATAGACGTGACATCATTTCATAAACTTTTTCATAAACGTGCTTGCATCATACATATTTAAACATACATAATCGTCATCATTTTGCGTAGAGATATGTTTCAAAGCAAATGACCCATAACATAAGGCGCCTGATCAGAATAAACCACAGTACTGGTGTTGTGACTTTGATTGTTGCACTCCCAATAGCAGGTTGTCCGCAAATAGTATAATTCGGTGAGTCCGATATCGTATCCACAGGGAAGCTACGGTAATTACAAGTCCACTACAATGTCTTTTTGTTTTTGTTTTTGTTTTTCTTTTAATTGTTTGAATCTTTAATTGGTAATTTTTAATTGTTCAAATTTTAATTTAAGTAGTTGAGATTAGAGGATGCACTCTTGATATTTTAATAAAGTTAACATTAATGAACATTATTGAAATCCACTTAATAAAATGGTTCCAATATATTAAATAATAATATTTATATTATTTTATATACTATTTTCTTATAAGTATAAAATATATATCAAAACTTATAAATGTTGTCAAGTATTTGTTGTGATATATATATTTGTAAACACTAAATCAAGGTTCCCACTTTAAATGGTTGGTAAAACCAAACTAACATTTAAATGGTACCAAGAAATTAATAATATGATATATTGATATATAATAAATCAAGGCATCCACTTTAAATGGTTGGTAAAACCAAACAAACATTTAAATGGTGATAAACAAAAAATTGTACATTAATTAAATGTTTTATAATATAAATATATAGTTTTTGTTTTATTAAATGTTTAAATATTATATGTTTTATAATAAATTGTATAAAATATAAGTTGTTGTGTAATTACAAGTTTTTACTATTTTTTACAGGTTC
>NC_133308.1:18153384-18248688 GCF_012295235.1 Primulina huaijiensis
ATTTTCAAAAGTGATGTGTAATATAATATAATATCTTGGAACACCAATGAAGACTTATGTGTAAAAAAAATAATATTTTATTTGTGGTTGTCTCCCTAAATTTGGCTATAAATAGGGGTGCATTATAATGTATTGAGATATCTCTCATTCTATGAACAAACCTTTGAGTTCATAATATTTCTCTCTATATTTTTCCTTTATTTCTTCATTTAAATACAATTAGCATGTGAATTTATATTCAAAGTTTTACACTTTGAATAATGAATAGCTAACTTCCTAAAGTTGAGATGATAAGGTGAAACTCTTGGCATGATAATAAGGTTGTTAAAAGGTAAGAATCTATGTTTTATATTATTTAATCATTATTTATGGTTTATGTTATATTTATTTCTTTAAGCATTTTTATACCCTACTTATAAGTGGGAGTTTTAATTTATTGTTGCTATATGTTACACTAAATTCTTGGAACCATTTAAATGTTAGTTTGGTATTACCAACTATTTAAAGTGGATGCCTTGATTTATTATATATAAATATATTATAATAATAAATTCTTGGAACCATTTAAATGTTAGTTTGTTTTTACCAACCATTTAACTTGGATTCCTTGATTTATTATATATGAATATATCATAGTATTAATTTTTTGGTACCATTTAAATGTTTGTTTTGTTTTACCAACCATTTAAAGTGGGAACCTTAATTTAGTGTTTAACTTGGATTCCTTGATTTTTGTAGTGGACTTGTAATTACCTTAGCTTCCCTGTGGATACGATATCGGACTCACCGAATTATACTACTTGTGGACAACCTGCTCTTGGGAGTGCAACAATCAAAGTGACAACAAGTTTTTGGCGTCGTTGCCGGGGAAGTATAATTTAATTTCAAGTCTATTTAATTTTGTTATAGTTTATTTTTCTTTATTTGAATTTTTATTGCTTTTGTGTGTTTTTATTCTTTTTCATTTGCATATGCATGAGCATTATTTGGTCACGTACACTTAGTGGTCGACTCATTCGAAATAACCTTTTATTTTCACAAAACATGGCGGAAGAACCCATCCAAGAAAATGAAAATGAAATTCAATCTCAACATGATCATGATAGACGAAGAACACTTAGAGATCACATGAATCCTACACGTACTAGTGCACCTTCATGTCTAGTTTTTCCCCCTGATGCATTTCATTTCAATTTTAAGCCTGGTATTATCCAACTTTTACCCAAATTTCATGGCTTAGATTCTGAAAAGCCATACATGCATTTACGAGAATTTGAAGAAGTGTGCAACACATATAATGATATAAATTGTAGCATGAACACCATTCGACTTAAGCTTTTTCCTTTTTCTTTGAAAGATAAAGCTAAAACTTGGCTACAAAATCTTAAATCGGGATCCATTCGAACTTGGGATGAATTGCAACAACAATTTTTGAAAAAAAAAATTTCATCTTATAGAACAAATTCTTTCAAAAGGCAAATCATCACTTTCACTCAAAAACAAGGAGAAAATTTTTATCAGTGTTGGGATAGATATAAAGAATTGCTTAATCTTTGTCCACATCATGGTTTTGAAATTTGGAGAGGTGTTTCTCAATTTTATAAAGGCTTAACACCTAAAGATAGGCAAATGGTTGAATTTATGTGTAATGGAACATTTGAAGATAAAGATCCAAACGAGGCAATTGAGTATCTCGATTCATTAGCTGAAAATGCTCAAAATTGGGACACTATAGGTACAATCGAACCATCAAACAAGATTCAATCTCCTACATCTGGTGGAGGTATGTACACTCTCAAAGATGAACATGATCTTCAAGCTAGATTTACCTCTTTGGCAAGAAAAGTTGAGGCACTTGAATTGAAAAAGAATGGTCAATTAAAATCTGTTCAAGAAATTGCATGTCACATCTGTGATACAAGTGATCATTCTACAAAAGATTGTCCCACTTTGCCTTCTTTTAAAGAATGTCTCCATGAACAAGCCAATGTTTTAAACAATCTCAAAAGGCCAAATTTTGAACCATTTTCTCAAAGTTACAATCCAGGTTGGCGAAATCATCCAAATTTTAGTTGGAGGAATGATAATGCTGCACAATTTTCACAACCACATTTCCAAAATCAACAAAATTTTCAAAATTATGCACCTTATGTTCCTCCACCTAAAAGGAATTTGGAAGATATATTGAATTCTTTCATTGCAAAGCAAGAGTCTATCAATACTCAAACTGCTCAAACCATGACAGATTTGAAAGATACTCTTGCTAAATTTGCATCTGCACTTAATGTTCATGAAAAAGGTAAATTTCCTTCACAACCTCTGCCTAATCCCAAGGATCATCATTCACAAACTGGAACTTCTGGAACTCAACCGATGGATCAGGTAAAATCTGTTATTACCCTTCGAAGTGGTAAGGTTGTGGAAAAATCCATTCTTGAACCTTGTGAAGATGATGATAAATCAACTCCAAAGGGTAAGGAAGTGGAACCCATAACTTGCGAAGAGGAGGTTCAACAGACAGTGTCACCACCATTCCCTCATGCATTGAAAAATACAAAAAAATCAAATTTGAATTCTGATATATATGATATTTTTAAACAAGTAAAAGTTAATATTCCTTTATTAGATGCAATAAAACAGGTACCATCATATGCCAAATTTTTGAAAGACTTGTGCACTGTGAAAAGAAAATTGAATGTGAAAAAGAAAGCATTTTTAGCCGAACAAGTAAGTGCAATCATTCAAAATAATAATGCTTTGAAATACAAAGACCCTGGTTGTCCTACTATTTCTTGTATTATTGGAGAACGAAAGATTAAAAAAGCCTTGCTTGACCTTGGAGCTAGTGTGAATTTACTTCCATATTCAGTTTATCAAGAACTCAATCTAGGCGAGTTAAAACCTACTTCGGTAACACTTTTACTTGCTGATAGATCTGTTAAAGTGCCAAGAGGTATGGTAGAAGACGTGTTGGTCCAAGTTGATAACTTTGTATATCCTGTCGATTTCATAGTTTTAGATACACAACCTATCGAAGCTTGTAATGCAATTCCTGTAATTTTAGGTCGTCCATTTTTAGCAACTTCTAATGCTCTTATAAATTGCAGGAATGGAATAATGAAGTTGTCATTTGGTAACATGACCTTGGAGCTTAATGTGTTTAATCTTTGTAAGCAACCACATGACAAAGGAGATGAAAGTGAAGATGAAAATCTTATTGAAACTCTTGTGGAAGAAAACATTCAAGAAGGGAGTACTCGTGATCAATTAGATATTTGTTCAATTGAAACTGTTAAAGAAAATATTGAAATTGATCTTGATGATTTTATCAGGTATCACTCGTTACCAGGATCAGAGAAAGAATTTGATGCAAAATATGAGAACAAAGACGAACCACCCATATTGGAGTTAAAACCCTTGCCAGAAGAATTGAAGTATGCATTTCTTGGAGAAGATGAAACATATCCGGTGGTAATTTCTTCCAAACTAGCAAGTGATGAAGAAGGTAAAGTAGATGATATGCTTAAAAGATATAAAAATGCAATTGGTTGGACACTAAAAGATCTCAAGGGCATTAATCCACTAATTTGCACTCACAAAATTCACTTAGAAGAAAATGCAAAAACATCTCAACAACCACAAAGGAGATTAAATCCACACATGAAAGATGTTGTGAAAACTGAAGTTCTCAAACTACTTGATGTTGGGATTATCTACCCTATTTCTGATAGTAAGTGGGTAAGCCCAACACAAGTAGTTCCGAAAAAATCTGGCATCACAGTGATAAAAAATGAAAAAGGTGAATTGTTAACAAGTCGAGTCCCATCTAGTTGGCGGATGTGTATTGATTATAGAAAATTAAATGACGCCACTAGAAAAGATCATTTTCCATTACCATTTTTGGATCAAATTTTAGAAAGAGTAGCAGGTCATCCATACTACTGTTTTCTTGATGGATATTCAGGTTATTATCAAATTCCCATTGCACTCGAAGATCAAGATAAAACTATATTCACATGTCCTTTTGGAACATTTGCATTTAGAAGGATGCCATTTGGATTATGCAATGCCCCAGCAACATTTCAAAGATGTATGCTAAGCATTTTTTGCAACATGGTTGAAAATTGTTTGGAAATTTTCATGGATGATTTAACTGTCTTTGGGAATAAATTTGATAATTGTCTTGAAAATTTGGAAAAAGTTTTAAAAAGATGCGAGGAAAAAGGATTTATTTTAAATTTGGAAAAATGTCATTACATGATTACTTCTGGAATTGTTTTGGGGCATGTCGTGTCATCTCATGGAATTGAAGTTGATAAAGCAAAAGTTGATGTCATTGCCAATTTACCCCCTCCAAAAACCATTAAAGAAATTCGCTCATTTTTGGGACATGCTGGATTTTATAGGAGGTTTATAAAGTACTTTAGTTTAATCTCTAAACCCATTTGTAACCTCTTAACAAAAGACAGTGCATTTGAGTGGACTCAAGAATGTCAAAATGCTTTTGATAAAATCATTCGACATTTAACATCAGCTCCAATCATGCAACCTCCTGATTGGTCTTTACCATTTGAAATCATGTGCGATGCGAGTGATTATGCAGTCGGTGCAGTATTGGGTCAAAGAAGAAACGGTAAGTCTTATGTGATATATTATGCAAGTAAAACTTTAAACAATGCTCAAATGAATTACTCCACAACTGAAAAAGAACTACTTGCTGTAATATTTGCATTAGATAAATTTCGTTCTTATTTGATTGGATCAACAACTATCGTGTTTACTGATCGTTCTGCTATTAGATATTTGTTGACCAAACAGGATGCAAAGCCACGACTGATACAATGGATTTTGTTGCTCCAAGAATTTGACATTGTGATCAAAGATAAAAAAGGAACCGAGAACGTCGTCGCCAATCATTTATCGAGACTAGTAACAGGATCATCTTGTGAAATGACACCAATTAACGATAATTTTCCTGATGAACATCTATTTTCAGTTACTACTACACCTTGGTTTGCTAACATAGTAAATTTTCTTGTGACAGGAAAAATGCCACCGCAATGGAGTTCTCAAGATAAAAGAAAATTTTTGAATGAGGTAAAAAACTTTTATTGGGATGATCCGTATCTGTTCAAGTATTGTCCGGATCAAATTTTTCGACGTTGCATACCCGACAATGAGGTAAGTAGTGTCATTAAATTTTGTCATTCAGAAGCATGCGGAGGACATTTTTCTTCAAAGAAAACAGCTGCAAAAATCTTGCAGTGTGGATTTTATTGGCCCACTTTGTTTAAAGACACCCACGAAATCTGCAAGATCTGTGAAAATTGTCAAAAATTGGGTGCGATTTCAAAAAGAAACATGATGCCTTTGAATCCTATTATTGAAATTGAAATCTTTGATTGTTGGGGAATAGATTTTATGGGACCTTTTCCACCGTCGTTTGGATACTTGTATATTTTAGTTGCAGTTGATTATGTTTCCAAATGGATAGAGGCAATTCCATGTCGAACAAATGATCATAAAATCGTCATCAAATTTTTAAAAGAAAATATTTTTAGTAGATTTGGAATTCCTCGAGCCATGATAAGTGATGGGGGAACTCACTTTGTTAATAAACCATTTGCTTCATTAATGAAAAAATATGGTATTACTCACAAAGTAACTACTCCTTATCATCCTCAAACAAATGGACAAGTTGAATTAGCTAATAGGGAGATAAAGCAAATTTTGGAAAAAACTGTTAACTCAAATAGAAAAGATTGGTCTCTGCGACTTAATGATGCACTTTGGGCATATCGAACAGCTTTTAAAACATCATTGAATATGTCTCCCTATAGGTTGGTTTACGGAAAACATTGTCATTTGCCTGTGGAATTGGAACATAAAGCTTATTGGGCGATCAAAACTTTAAATTCAAGCATGGATGATGCCAACAAATTGCGTAAATTGCAACTTAATGAACTTGATGAACTCAGAAATGACGCGTATGAGAATTCAAGGATTTATAAAGCAAAAATCAAATCATTTCATGATAAAACAATTCTTAGAAAATCTTTTGAGATTGGTAAAAAAGTTTTGCTTTATAATTCTCGACTTCACATATTCCCAGGAAAATTACGATCAAGATGGACAGGCCCATATGTTGTAAAGCATGTGTATACTTATGGAGCTGTGGATATTGAAAATCCTAAAAATGGTGATGTTTTTAAAGTAAATGGACAAAGGCTTAAACCATTTTTAGAAAATGAAATTTTTCAAGAAGAGTTTATTTCCCTTTCCGATCCTTGATTTTTTTTTGTTGCATTTAATTTTGTTTGTTTTTATTTCAGGTTTCCTTAATCTTTTTATTTTCCCGGTTAAATGGCGGATAACGGTACTCCGTGACTCTCATAGTCGGTTTAATCAGTTTCCCATAATTGCTGATACAAAAATAAAAAAAAATCATTTCTTTTCTTTTCAAAATGGATGAAATTCTCTCAAAAATTTGTAAATATTTTCCCTCTGTTTCTGAAAATGTTCTAAGAAAAATTTATGCAGGAAGGTGTGAAAGATTGAGATTGCTAATGCAAAAAGGAATTCCAGAAGATATTCGTCTTGTAATAGAAGCTAAGGTCCGATTAGGAGGAGAAGTTCCACAATCATTGCTCATTCGGTATTTGCCTGGATTAGGAAAAAGCACTTATGCGAAAAAACGAAGGGCCAAAAGTTTAGGGGTTTGTCATAAGTGTGCAAGATGGACTTGTGACAAACGATGCAGATCTTTGGGATGTGTTTCCAATAACAGAGAAGATAAAATTGGTTTCATTAAGAATGGGCTGAGTAAGGAGTCTTTAGATAACATCTTATTGACTCTTGAGACGCATTCTAGTGGACATGTGCATATTGAACTTCTCCGTTTATGGAAACAATTCCAAGATGAGCGTCATAGTCTTGGGAATCCGACTAAAAAAGACCCTGTTTGCCAATTTATAAGAAAATTGGATGGGAAGCATATCCTCGACTCATAGAAGGCGTTGAAGCCGTTTCTGGACGTAAAACCAGAGGAAAATTGTGAGCCACAATCACACTACTGTTTACATGCATGTGTGTCATTATTGTTTTTACTGTTTATTCTGTTTACAACTGTGACCCATAGTTTTGTCCTGATAACATATTACCCCTATAAAATCTCTCATCTTTCTCTCTATTTTCGCAGAAAAAAAAAGAAGAAAGTAAAAAAACATGGCTGGAACCTCTGCACAATCATTGAAAAATATTTGTGTATTTTGTGGGTCGAGTCCTGGAAAAAATGAAGTGTTTGTAGAAGCAGCGAATAATCTTGGAAAGATATTGGCTGAGAGAAAAATTCACTTGGTATATGGGGGAGGTAATATTGGGTTAATGGGATCTGTTTCAACATCTGCTCATCTTGGAGGTAGTCAGGTTTTGGGTATTATTCCTACAGCTTTAGCTGAAGGAAATATTACAGGTGTTACGATTGGTGAGGAATTAAAAGTTTCTTCTATGTATGAAAGAATCACAAAAATGATTGAAAATTCTGATGCTTTTATCGCACTACCAGGTGGTTTTGGTACATTAGAAGAAATTTTTCACACTGTTTCTTGGGCACAACTTAATATCCATAATAAACCTGTGGGCTTGTTGAATATCAATAATTATTATGACAGTTTGTTGACATTTCTTGATAAAGCTGTGGAACAGAATTTCATTTCAGAAAATTCACGACGGATGCTCATCTGTGCTTCGACTGCCGACCAATTAATTGATGATTTGGAAGCTTTTGTTCATAAGCCTGATCCGATGATAACAAAGATCAATTGGTCGCAATCAAGCAATAAGAAAAGGAAGTTGGATCATTGATTCAAAAGTCGTGGATTGGTTTGCGTTTGTTTCAGTTTGTTATCTTCAATAAAATTCCAGGTGATATCTCTTTCATTATGTACTCTTTATTAATAGTTATTTTGACATTAGGGACAATGTCATATTCTGATTGGGGGGAGAACAAACTTATAAAAAAAAATTAAAAAAATATAAAAAATAGATATATATTATTTTAAAATAAAATCATGTTTATTGTTTGTATCTTAGTAATTTTTGCAAAAATGTCATACATTACATGTTTGAAAGATTTAAATTAGAACATGCATTAATCTATTTAAGAATGTTTAAATTTTTATTTGAAAAAAAAAATTCAATTTTAATATTCTGATCAATATAAAAATATGATTTATGAAATCTTTTTGAGTGATTAACCATTGTGATAAAATCAGGTATTAAAGTATATGGCCCAAGATATACCTTATAAGAGTGCCTAAAATTTTAAACTCACACATATTTTGTGAGTGAGTGGAGAGGACTGAGAAAACAGCTTTCGAGCCTTTATTGATCATGAGAGAGACTATCTATTGTTTAGATCTTGAGTTCTTATTTTGAAAAAAAAATGATATTTCCTGAAAAAAAAAGAGAAAAATACAAAAAGAAAGATATTGAAGATCTATGTAATTTTTAAGTTATATGCTACGACCCATATATCTCTCATAAAAAAAAAAAAAAGAAAGAAAGAAAGAAATTTATTGTACAAATTAAATAAATATGTGGTCAAGAAGCATAAACTTAGTCTGATTCCATGATGTTATGAAAAAAAAAAAAGGAAAAAATATATAATAAGAACAACTAGATTTTGAATCAATGGATTTTCTATCTTTTGATTAGTTTGGCTCGTTTGTCTGTCTGCATTCTGTAAACCATTTTTCTGAGCATTTATCTGTATTCCAACTCCATGAGAGAAATCGTTGCCATAAATTGAAACATTTATTAACCTGTGAGGATATGGAGTTGAGACTCTTACTAGGAATTTCTGAAGGCCGTGTACATTTAACTACCTGAAATAAGCTTTGAATTGATCATCTCAAATTATTTCATAAATTATAATTATGATGATCTTGATATAACTTTGACAGTTTTCAAATTTAATTTAAACACTTAGATAGTTTTGATTACATTTCTATTTAAATTAATCAATATGTTTTGTATTGCTATTAACGCTTAAATTGCTAGGGACTAGCAATAAGCTGGTTGGGAGGTGTGATAAACATAAAAATTGTACATTAATTAAATGTTTTATAATATAATTATATAGTTTTTGTTTTATTAAATGTTTAAATATTATATGTTTTATAATAAATTGTATAAAATATAAGTTGTTGTGTAATTACAAGTTTTTACTATTTTTTACAGGTTCGATAAAACAAGAATAAACTTGGCGTTGCAAATGGGATTAAGATGATTCTTGGACCTGTAGAAAGTTGATTATAATATCTACAATATTGTTGACAAGCATGAGATAAAAATCCTCTCACAATTGGGATCAAATTAAGCAACAAATAAAGTTACCAAAGGAGTGGCAGTTTTACCATGCTCTAGTATTTTGACCATATCTCTCAAATTACTTGGTCAAATGGTTTGAAAAAAATACCACAACTAGACAACTCAATTATCCACATGTTTCTTTTTATGTGAAGAAGCAAATTCGGAGAAGAAGATTTTCAAAAGCGATGTGTAATATAATATAATATCTTGGAACACCAATGAAGACTTATGTGTAAAAAAATAATATTTTATTTGTGGTTGTCTCCCCAAATTTGGCTATAAATAGGGGTGCATTGTAATGTATTGAGATATCCATCATTCTATGAACAAACCTTTGAGTTCAAAGTATTTCTCTCTATATTTTTCCTTTATTTCTTCATTTAAATACAATTAGCATGTTATTTCATATTCAAAGTTTTACACTTTGAATAATGAATAGCTAACTTCCTAAAGTTGAGATGATAAGGTGAAACTCTTGGCATGATAATAAGGTTGTTAAAAGGTAAGAATATATGTTTTATATTATTTAATCATTATTTATTGTTTATGTTATATTTATTTCTTTAAGCATTTTATACCCTACTTATAAGTGGGAGTTTTGATTTATTGTTGCTATATGTTACACTAAATTCTTGGAACCATTTAAATGTTAGTTTGGTTTTACCAACCATTTAAAGTGGGAACTTTGATTTAGTGTTTACAAATATATATAGCACAATAAATACTTGACCACATTTATATGTTTTGGTATATATTATATACTTATAAGATAATAATTTATAACATAATATAAATATGATTATTTAATATATCGGAACCNAACTTTGCGAGGGTTTTAATATAACCGTCGCTACTTTTGCCGTGTTTTTTTGGACAAACAACAACGGTTTTGGAAAACGTTGCAATATTTAGCGACGGTTAATTCAAAAACCGTCACTAATTTTAGCGACGGTGTCTCAAAACCGTCGCTACGTTTAACTTTGCGAGGGTTTTAATATAACCGTCGCTACTTTTGCCGTGTTTTTTTGGACAAACAACAACGGTTTTGGAAAACGTTGCAATATTTAGCGACGGTTAATTCAAAAACCGTCACTAATTTTAGCGACGGTGTCTCAAAACCGTCGCTACGTTTAACTTTGCGAGGGTTTTAATATAACCGTCGCTACTTTTGCCGTGGTTTTTTTGACAAACAACAACGGTTTTGGAAAACGTTGCAATATTTAGCGACGGTCAATTCAAAAACAGTCACTAATTTTAGCGACGGTGTCTCAAAACCGTCGCTACGTTTAATTTTGCGAGGGTTTTAATATAACCGTCGCTACTTTTGCCGTGGTTTTTTTTACAAACAACAACGGTTTTGGAAAACGTTGCAATATTTAGCGACGGTTTGGAAAACGTTACAATATTTAGCGACGGTTTTAGAAAACGTTGCAATAGTTTAAATTAGCGACGGTTTTAACATAACTGTCGCTAATTTTAGCGTGGCTTTTTTGACAAACAACAACGGTTTTGGAAAACGTTGCACTATATAGCGACGGTTATTTCAACAACCGTCGCTAATTTAGCGACAGGTTTGTCAAAACCGTCGCTACGTTACGTAGCGACGGTTTTGAAATAACCGTCGCTAGATTAAGCGACATTGTTTTTTAGTGACAGTTTAAATCCAAACCGTTGCCAAATAAAAATATGCGACAATTTATTATATACCGTCGCCAATAGCGACGGTTTAACCAAAACCCGTCGCAAACTGTCTATAAATATCTCAATTTTCGTTCCATTTTCCTCCACAACACTTAAAATTTTTCTCTTTTACACCATTTTATTACTGCACACAACACTTAAAATTTTTTTCACCACTTCATAACACTTAAAATTTTTCTCTCTTACACCATTTCATCACTTCACACAACACTTAAATTTTTTTTATCTTACACAATTTTATCACTTTCACACAATACTTAAAATTTTTTTATCTTACACAATTTTATCACTTTCACACAACACGTAAAATTTTTCTAACCACTTTATAACACTTAAAATTTTTCTCTTTTACACGATTTTAGTTTGGATTATTAGTTTCTTTTAGATTTATTAAATTATTAAAAGTATTTTTTTTTTCGAAACAAATTAGCGACGGAACTCTTGAAAGATGACCGTCGCTAAAATTAGCGACGGGCGTAATTACCACCGTCGCTAATTTTACATTAGCGACAATTTATATAACTGTCGCTGATTTAAGTAGCGACGGTTTATGTAACTGTCGCTAATTTAAAATTAGCGACGGGTAGAATTAAAGACTGTCGCTATTTTTATTTGCGACGGTTTTAAGAACCGTCGCAAATTTGATCTCCCACAACGGATAAAAACCGTTGTCGTTGAACGGACTTTCAACAACACCCTCAGTTACAACANATATATTGATATATAATAAATCAAGGCATCCACTTTAAATGGTTGGTAAAACCAAACAAACATATAAATGGTACCAAGAATTTAGTGTAACATATAGCAACAATAAATCAAAACTCCCACTTATAATTAGGGTATAAAAATGCTTAAAGAAATAAATATAACATAAACAATAAATAATGATTAAATAATATAAAACATAGATTATTACCTTTTAATAATCTTATTATCATACCAAGATCTTCACCTTTTCATCTCAACCTTGGGAAGTTAGCTACTCATTATTCAAAGTATAAAACTTTGAATATGAAATTAACATGCTAATTATTTTTAAATGATGAAATAAAGGAAAAATAAAGAGAGAAATATTATGAACTCAAAGGTTTGTTCATAGAATGAGGGATATCTCAATTCATTATAATGCACCCCTATTTATAGCCAAATTTTGGGAGACAACCACAAATAAAATATTATTTTTTTACACATAAGTCTTCATTGGTGGTCTAAGAAATTATATTTTAATACATATCACTTTTGAAAATCTTCCCATCCAATTTTGCTTCTCCACATAAAATAAAACATGTGGATAATTGAGTTGTTTAAATTGTGGTATTTTATTTTAACCATTTGACCAAGTAGTTTGAGAGATATGGTCAAAATACTAGAGCAGGGTAAAACTGCCACTCCTTTGGTAACTTTGTTGTTTAATTTGATCCCAATTGTGAGAAGATTTTTATCTCATGCTTGTCACCAATATTGTAGATATTATCATCAAATTTCTACAGGTCCAAGAATCATCTTAATCCCATTTGCAACGTCAAGTGTATTCTTGTTTTATCGAACATGTAAAAATAGTAAAAACTTATAATTACACAACAACTTATTTTTTATACAATTTATTATAAAACATATAATATTTAAACATTTAATAAAACAAAAACTATAAATTTATATTATAAAACATTTAATTAATGTACAATTTTTATATTTATCACACCCCCAACCAGCTTATTGCTAGTCTCTAGCAATTTAAGCGTTAATAGCAATACAAAACATATTGATTAATTTAAATAGAAATGTAATCGGATTTATCCAAGTGTTTAAATTAAATTTGAAAACTGTCAAAGTTATATCAAGATCATCATAATTATAATTTATGAAATAATCTGAGCTGATCAATTCAAAGCTTATTTTCACGTAGTTAAATGTACAGGGCCTTCAGAAATTCTTAGTAAGAGTCTCAACTCCATATCCTCACGGGTTAATAAATTTTTCAATTTATGGGAACGATTTCCCTCATGGAGTTGGAATACAGATAAATACTCAGGAAAATGGTTTACAGAATGCCGACAGACAAACGAACCAAACTAATCAAAAGATAGGAAATCCATTGATTCGAAATCTAGTTGTTCTTATTATATATTTTTTCCTAATCTTTTTTTTTCATAACATCATGGAATCAGACTAAGTTTATGCTTCTTGACCACATATTTATTTAATTTGTACAATAAATTTCTCTCTTTCTTTTTTTTCTTTTATGAGAGATAAATGGGTCGCAGCATATAACTTAAAAATTAAATAGATCTTCAACATCTTTCTTTTTGTTTTTTTTTCTCTTTTTTTTTCAGCAAATATCATTTTTTTTTCAAAATAAGAACTCAAGATCTAAACAATAGATAGCCTCTCTCATGATCAATAAAGGCTCGAAAGCTGTTTTCTCAGTCTTCTCCACTCACTCACAAAATATGTGTGAGTTTAAAATTTTAGGCACTCTTATAAGGTATATCTTGGGCCATATACTTTAATACCTGATTTTATCACAATAGTTAATCACTAAAAAAGATTTCATAAATCATATTTTTATATTGATCAGAATATTAAAATTGACATTTTTTCAAATAAAAATCTAAACATCCTTAAATAGATTAATACATGTTCTAATTTAAACCTTTCAAATATGTAATGTATGATATTTTTGTAAAAATTACTAAGATACAAACAATAAACATGGTTTTAATTTAAAATAATATATTTTTTTAAATATATATATTCTTTATTTTTTTTATTTTTTATTTTTAATATTTTTTTTATAAGTTTGTTCTCCCCCCAAACAGAATATGACATTGTCCCTAATGTCAAAATAACTATTAATAAAGAGTACATAATGACAGAGATATCACTTTGAATTTTATTGAAGATAACAAACGCAAACCAATCCACGACTTTTGAATCAATGATCCAACTTTCTTTTCTTACTGCTTGATTGCGACCAATTGATCTTTGCTATCATCGGATCAGGTTTAAGAACAAAAGCTTCCAAATCATCAATTAATTTGTCGGCAGTCGAAGTAGAGATGAGCATCCGTCGTGAATTTTCTGAAATGAAATTCTGTTCCACAGCTTTATCAAGAAATGTCAACAAACTGTCATAATAATTATTGATATTCAACAAGCCCACATGTTTATTATGGATATTAAGTTGTGCCCAAGAAACAGTGTGAAAAATTTCTTCTAATGTACCAAAACCTCCTGGTAATGCGATAAAAGCATCAGAATTTTCAATCATTTTGGTGATTCTTTCATACATTGAAGAAGCTTTTAATTCCTCCCAAATCGTTACACCTGTAATATTTCCTTCAGCTAAAGCTGTAGGAATAATACCCAAAACCTTACTACCTCCAAGATGTGCAGATGTTGAAACAGATCCCATTAACCCAATATTACCTCCGCCATATACCAAGTGAATTTTTCTCTCATCCAATATCTTTCCAAGATTATTTGCTGCTTCTACAAACACTTCATTTTTCAAGGACTCGACTCACAAAATACACAAATATTTTTCAATGTATGTGCAGAGGATCCAGCCATGTTTTTACTTTATTTTTGGTCTGCGAAAATAGAGAGAAAGATGAAAGATTTTATAGGGGTTATATGTTATCATGACAACACTATGATTCACAGTTGTAAACAGAATAAACAGTAACAACAATAATAACACACATGCATATAAACAGTAGTGTGATTGTGGCTCACAATTTTCCTCTAGTTTTACGTCCAGAAACGGCTCCAACGCCTTCTATGAGTCGAGGATATGCTTACCTTCAAATTTTCTTATAAATTGGCAAACATGATCTTTTTTAGTCGGATTCCCAAGATTATTAAAATGATGCTCGTCTTGGAATTGTTTCCATAAACGGAAAAGTTCAATATGCACGTGTCCACTAGAATGCGTCTCAAGAGTCAATAAGATGTTATCTAAAGACTCCTTACTCAGCCCATTCTTAATGAAACTAATTTTATCTTCTCTGTTATTGGAAACATATTCCAAAGATCTGCATCGTTTGTCACAAGTTCATCTTGCACATTTATGACAAACTCCTAAATTTTGGCCCTTCGTTTTGTCGCATAAGTACTTTTTCCTAATCCGGGCATATACCGAATAAGTAATGAATGTTGAACTTCTCCTCTTAATCGGACCTTAGCTTCTATTACAAGACAAATATCTTCTGGAATTCCTTTTCGCATTAACAATCTCAATCTTTCACACCTACCTGCATAAATTTTTCTTAGAACATTTTCAGAAACAGAGGGAAAATATTTACAAATTTTTGAGAGAATTTCATCCATTTTGAAAAGAAAAGAAATGATTTTTTTTAATATTAGCAATTGTGGGAAACTGATTTAACCGACTATGAGAGCCACGGAGTACCGTTATCCGCCATTTAACCGGGAAAATAAAAAGATTAAGGAAACCTGAAATAAAAACAAACAAAATTAATTGCAATACAAAAAATCTAGGATCGGAAAGGAAAATAAACTCTTCTTTAAAGATTTCATTTTCTAAAAATGGTGTAAGCCTTTGTCCATTTACTTTAAAAACATCACCATTTTTAGGATTTTCAATGTCCACAGCTCCATAAAGATACACATGTTTTACAACATATGGACCTGTCCATCTTGATCGTAATTTTCCTGGGAATATGTAAAGTCGCGAATTATAAAGCAAAACTTTTTTACCAATCTCAAAAGATTTTCTAAGAATTGTTTAATTATGAAATGATTTGATTTTTACTTTATAAATCTTTGAATTCTCATACGCGTCATTTCTGAGTTCATCAAGTTCATTAAGTTACAATTTGCGCAATTTGTATGCATCATCCATGCTTGAATTAAAAATTTTGATCGCCCAATAAGCTTTATGTTCCAATTCCACAGGCAAATGACAATATTTTCCGTAAACCAACCTATAGGGAGACATATTCAATGATGTTTTAAAAACTGTTCGATATGCCCAAAGTGCATCATTAAGTCGCAGAGACCAATCTTTTCTATTTGGGTTAACAATTTTTTCCAAAATTTGCTTTATCTCCCTATTAGCTAATTCAACTTGTCCATTTGTTTGAGGATGATAAAGAATAGGTATTTTGTGAGTAATACCATATTTTCTCATCAACGAAGCAAATGGTTTATTAAAAAAGTGAGTTCCCCCATCACTTATCATGGCTCGAGGAATTCCAAATCTACTAAAAATATTTTTTTTAAAAATTTGATGAAGATTTTATGATCATTTGTTCGACATAGAATTACCTCTATCCATTTAAAAATAAACAAGTATCCAAACGAAGGTGGAAAAGGTCCTATAAAATCAATTCTCCAACAGTCAAAGATTTCAATTTCAATGATAGGATTCAAAGGCATAATGTTTCTTTTTGAAATCGCATCCAATTTTTGACAATTTTCACAGATCTTTCAGATTTCGTGGGTATCTTTAAACAAAATGAGCCAATAAAATCCACACTGCAAGATTTTTGCTGCAGTTTTCTTTGAAGAAAAATGTCCTCCGCATGCTTCTGAATGACAAAATTTAATGACACTACTTACCTCATTGTCGGGTATGCAACGCCGAAAAATTTGATCCGGACAATACTTGAACAGATACGGATCATCCCAATAAAAGTTGTTTACCTCATTCAAAAATTTTCTTTTATCTTGAGAACTCCATTGCGGTGGCATTTTTCCTGTCACAAGAAAATTTACTATGTTAGGAAACCAAGGTGTAGTAATAACTGAAAATAAATGTTCATCAGAAAAATTATCGTTAATTGGTGTTATTTCATAAGATGATCCTGTTACTAGTCTCGATAAATGATCGGCTACAACATTCTCGGTTCTTTTTTTTTATCTTTGATCACAATGTCAAATTCTTGGAGCAACAAAATCCATCGTATCAGTCGTGGCTTTGCATCCTGTTTGGTCAACAAATATCTAATAGCAGAATGATCAGTAAACACAATAGTCGTTGATCCAATCAAATAAGAACGAAATTTATCTAATGCAAATATTACAGCAAGTAGTTCTTTTTCAGTTGTGGAATAATTCATTTGAGCATTGTTTAAAGTTCTACTTGCATAATATATCACATAAGGCTTACCGTTTCTTCTTTGACCCAATACTACACCGACTGCATAATCACTCGCATCGCACATGATTTCAAATGGTAAAGACCAATCAGGAGGTTGCATGATAGGAGCTGATGTTAAATGTCGAATGATTTTATCAAAAGCATTTTGGCATTCTTGAGTCCACTCAAATACAGTGTCTTTTTTTAAGAGGTTACAAATGGGTTTAGAGATTAAACTAAAGTCCTTTATAAACCTCCTATAAAATCCAGCATGTTTAAAAAATCAACGAATTTCTTTAATGGTTTTTGGAGGGGGTAAATTGGCAATGACATCAACTTTTGCTTTATCAATTTCAATTCCATGAGATGACACAATATGTCCCAAAACAATCCCAGAATTAATCACGTAATGACATTTTTTCCAATTTAAAATAAGACCTTTTTCCTCACATCTTTTTAAAACTTTTTCTAAATTTTCAAGACAATTATCAAATGTACTCCCAAAAATAGTTAAATAATCCATGAAAATCTCCAAACAATTTTCAACCATGTCGCTAAAAATGCTTAGCATACATTTTTGAAATGTTGCTGGGGCATTGCATAAACCAAATGGCATCCTTCTGAATGCAAATGTTCCAAAAGGACATGTGAATGTAGTTTTTTCTTGATCTTCAAGTGCAATGAGAATTTGATAATAACCTGAATATCCATCAAGAAAACAGTAGTAGGGATGACATGCCACTCTTTCTAAAATTTGATCCAAAAATGGTATTGGAAAATGATCTTTTCTAGTGGCATAATTTAATTTTATGTAATCAATACACATACGCCAACTAGATAGGACTCGACTTGTTAACAATTCACCTTTTCATTTTTTATCAATGTGATGCCAGATTTATTTGGAACTACTTGTGTTGGACTTACCCACTTACTATCAGAAATAGGATAGATAATTCCAACATCAAGTAGTTTGAGAACTTCAGTTTTCACAACATCTTTCATGTGCGGATTTAATCTCCTTTGTGGTTGTTGAGATGTTTTAGCATTTTCTTCTAAATGAATTTTGTGAGTGCAAATTAATGGATTAATGCCCTTGAGATCTTTTAATGTCCAACCAATTGCATTTTTATGTCTTTTAAGCATATCAACTAATTTACCTTCTTGATCACTTGCTAGTTTGGAAGAAATTACCACCGAATATGTTTCATCTTCTCCAAGAAATGCATACTTCAATTCTTCTGGTAAAGGTTTTAACTCCAATATGGGTGGTTCATCTTTGTTCTCATATTTTGCCTCAAATTCTTTCTCTGATCCTGGTAACGAGTGATACCTGATAAAATCATCAAGATCAATATTTTTTTTAACAGTATCAATTGAACAAATATCTAATTGGTCACGAGTACTCCATTCTTGTATGTAAATTCACATTAGCTCCAAGATCAAGCAAAGCTTTTTTAATATTTCGTTCTCCAATAATACATGAAATAGTAGGACAACCAGGGTCTTTGTATTTCAAATTATTATTATTTTGAATAATTGAACTTACTTGTTCGGCTAAAAATGCTTTTTTTTTTTTCACATTCAATTTTCTTTTCACGATGCACAAGTCTTTAAAAATTTTGGCATATGATGGTACCTGCTTTATTGCATCTAATAAAGGAAAATTAACTTTTACTTGTTTAAAAATATCATATATATCAGAATTCAAATTTGATTTTTTGTATTTTTCAATGCATGAGGGAATGATGGTGGCACTATCTGTTGATCCTCTTCTTCGCAAGTTATGGGTACCACTTCCTTACCCTTTGGAGTTGATTTATCATCATTTTCACAAGGTTCAAGAATGGATTTTTCCACTGCCTTACCACTGCGAAGGGTAATAACATATTTTACCTGATCCATCGGTTGAGTTCCAGAAGTTTCGGTTTGTGAATGATGATCCTTGGGATTAGGCTGTGGTTGTGAAGGAAACTTACCTTTTTCATGAGCATATGCCAATTTAGCAAGAGTATATTTCAAATCTGTCATGGTTTGAGCAGTTTGAGTATTGATAGACTCTTGCTTTGCAATGAAAGAATTCAATATATCTTCCAAGTTCCTTTTAGGTGGAGGAATATAAGGTGCATAATTTTGAAAATTTTGTTGATTTTGGAAATGTGGTTGTGAAAATTGTGCAGCATTATCATTCCTCCAACTAAAATTTGGATAATTTCGCCAACCTGGATTGTAATTTTGAGAAAATTGTTCAAAATTTGGCCTTTTGAAATTGTTCAAAACATTGGCTTGTTCATGGAGACATTCTTTAAAAGAGGGCAAAGTTGGACAATCTTTTGTAGAATGATCACTTGTATCACAGATGTGACACGCAATTTCTTGAACAGATTTTAATTGACCATTCTTTTTCAATTCAAGTGCTTCAACTTTTCTTGCCAAAGAGGTAAATCTAGCTTGCAGATCATGTTCATCTTTGAGGGTATACATACCTCCACCAGATGTGGGAGATTGAATCTTGTTTGATGGTTCGATTGTACCTATAGTGTCCCAATTTTGAGCATTTTCAGCTAATGAATCGAGATACTCAATTGCCTCGTTTGGATCTTTATCTTCAAATGTTCCATTACACATAAATTCAACCATTTGCCTATCTTTAGGTGTTAAGCCTTCATAAAATTGAGAAACAACTCTCCAAATTTCAAAACCATGATGTGGACAAAGATTAAGCAATTCTTTATATCTATCCCAACACTGATAAAAAGTTTCTCCTTGTTTTTGAGTGAAAGTGATGATTTGACTTTTGAAAGAATTTGTTCTATGAGATGGAAAAAACTTTTTCAAAAATTGTTGTTGCAATTCATCCCAAGTTCGAATGGATCTCGATCTAAATTTTGTAGCCAAGTTTTAGCTTTATCTTTTAAAGAAAAAGGAAAAAGCTTAAGTCGAATGGTGTTCATGCTACAATTTAGATCATTATATGTGTTGCACACTTCTTCAAATTCTCGTAAATGCATGTATGGATTTTCAGAATCTAAGCCATGAAAGTTGGGTAAAAGTTGGATAATACCAGGCTTAAAATTGAAATGAGATGCATCAGGGGGAAAAACTAGACATGAAAGTGCACTACTACGTGTAGGATTCATGTGATCTCTAAGTGTTCTTCCCCAATCATGATCAAGTTGAGATTGAATTTCATCTTCATTTTTCTGGATGGGTTCTTCCGCCATGTTTTTTAAAAATAAAGGGTTATTTCGAATGAGTCGACCACTAAGTGTATGTGACCAAATAATACTCATGCAAATGCAAAAGAAAAAGAAGAAAAACACACAAAAATAATAATAAATTCAAAGAAAGAAAATTAAATAGACTTGAAATTAAATTATACTTCCCCGGAAATGACGCCAAAAACTTGTTGTGACATTGATTGTTGCACTCCCAATAGCAGGTTGTCCGCAAGTAGTATAATTTGGTGAGTCCGATATCGTATCCACAGGGAAGCTACGGTAATTACAAGTCCACTACAATGTCTTTTTGTTTTTGTTTTTGTTTTAATTGTTTGAATCTTTAATTGGTAATTTTTAATTGTTCAAATTTTAATTTAAGTAGTTGAGATTAGAGGATGCACTTTTGATATTTTAATAAAGTTAACATTAATGAACATTATTGAAATCCACTTAATAAAATGGTTCCAATATATTAAATAATCATATTTATATTATGTTATATACTATTTTCTTATAAAGTATAAAATATATATCAAAACTTATAAATGTTGTCAAGTATTTATTGTGCTAAATATATTTGTAAACACTAAATCAAGGTTCCCACTTTAAATGGTTGATAAAACCAAACTAACATTTAAATGGTACCAAGAAATTAATAATATGATATATTGATATATAATAAATCAAGGCATCCACTTTAAATGGTTGGTAAAACCAAACAAACATTTAAATGGTACCAAGAATTTAGTGTAACATATAGCAACAATAAATCAAAACTCCCACTTATAAGTAGGGTATAAAAATGCTTAAAGAAATAAATATAACATAAACAATAAATAATGATTAAATAATATAAAACATAGATTATTACCTTTTAATAACCTTATTATCATACCAAGAGCTTCACCTTTTCATCTCAACCTTGGGAATTTAGCTACTCATTATTCAAAGTATAAAACTTTGAATATGAAATTAACATGCTAATTATTTTTAAATGATGAAATAATGGAAAAATAAAGAGAGAAATATTATGAACTCAAAGATTTGTTCATAGAATGAGGGATATCTCAATTCATTACAATGCACCCCTATTTATAGCCAAATTTTGGGAGACAATCACAAATAAAATATTATTTTTTTACACATAAGTCTTCATTGGTGTTCCAAGAAATTATATTTTAATACACATCACTTTTGAAAATCTTCCCATCCAATTTTGCTTCTCCACATAAAATAAAACATGTGGATAATTGAGTTGTTTGAATTGTGGTATTTTATTTTAACCATTTGACCAAGTAGTTTGAGAGATATGGTCAAAATACTAGAGCACGGTAAAACTGCCACTCCTTTGGTAACTTTGTTTGTTGCTTAATTTGATCCCAATTGTGAGAAGATTTTTATCTCATGCTTGTCACCAATATTGTAGCTATTATCATCAACTTTCTACAGGTCCAAGAATCATCTTAATCCCATTTGCAACGCCAAGTTTATTCTTGTTTTATCGAACCTGTAAAAATAGTAAAAACTTATAATTACACAACAGCTTATTTTTTATATAATTTATTATAAAACATATAATATTTAAACATTTAATAAAACAAAAACTATAAATTTATATTATAAAACATTTAATTAATGTACAATTTTTATATTTATCAACTGGACTGGCAGTGATCATCACGGCCTTTCGACCGAACGTCCAATCCCACATACATAAGATCTCCAGTAATGCTTTATCGGGTGGATTTGTCCCTGGTCATGCTTTACCGCTTTTCAATCCTGATCAAAATCCGGTCATGCTTTACTTGGGTGGAGAGGTCCTCGGACACATTCCTCGTCTTCCAAACCCGTAACAATGCTCCCTGAAGCTGATCAAACAAATCATCGATCCTCGGCAACGGATACTTGTTCTTGACTGTGACCCTGTTCAGCTTTTGGTAGTCAATGCAAAGCCAGAGGCTGCCATCCTTCTTTTTAACGAATAGTACGGGCGCGCCCCATGGAGAAAAGTTAGGGCGAATGAAACCCTTATCTAGCAAATCTTGTATCTTATCTTTCAGTTCTTTCATCTCTACAGGTGCTAGACGGTAGGGTGCCTTAGAGATAGGCACGGTACCTGGCATGAGCTCAATAGAAAAGTCCACCTTTGTGTCTGGTGGAATTCCTGAAACATTGTCAGGAAAAACACTGGAGAACTCTCTGACCACATCAACGTCCTCTAGCCTCTGATCGACTGGCTCTGACACTGATACAATGTTGGCCAAAAATGCCTGACAGCCTCTTGTCATAAGCTTCCTTGCACACATGCACGAATTGACGTGCGGCATCTGCTGGTGTCTGGCTACCTCGAAAATAAATGGCTTTCCACTGGGCGGTCGGACGGACACTGACCTCTGTCGAAAGTTTATGACAGCTCCGTTGAAAGAAAGCCAGTCCATACCGAGAATAATGTCCAACTCTGGCAACGGTAGCACTATCAAATATGCCTGCACCGTATATTTATGTAAGCGAAGCTCCAACCTCTTCACTATCTGAGAAGTGAACATCTGATCCCCGGATGGAATCGATACTCTGAATCCTGCATCCATTGCCACCGGTATGATTCATAGTCTCTTGACGAAATATTCAGATATAAACGAATGTGTAGTCCCCGAATCTAGCAATGCATACGTGGCTACACCTGAAATATTGTAATGTACCGTAATTTGAACTACTTAAATTTGCATAAAATAGAAATTTTCTTAAATAAGAAAATCATCTTTCAAAATGCATCACAAAAAAATGTTTCACAAAATATTTGGAATGTGAACGAGCTTGCAAAAGAACTTGTTATAAAAAACATAAAATGTTTTCCAAAACATCAGAGTAAATGAGTTTAAAATGCATAAAGAAATTCTTGAAAAATAGGTGGTGCTCGGGTTTAGCCTCTTGCGCAGACCGAGCCGGCTCACTGGTCCCCACCTTTCGTCTCCTCATACTCGTCCTCACCTGCATCAAACAAGTCTAGTGAGTCTAAAGACTCAACATGTGTAAACTGGGAATAACAAATAATACGTAATAAAACCACATGCATTTTAAATTAGAGCGTACATACTTAAACTTCAACGTACTTACATAAACATAGACGTGCCAACATATCGTAAAACTTTTCATAAACATTTTCATAAACGTACTTGCATCATATATACGTGAACATGCATAATCACCATCATTTTGAGTAGAGATATGTTTCAAAGCAAGTGACCCGTAACATAATGTGCCTGATCAGACTAAACCACAGTACTGGGCTGGCAGAGATGATCACCACCACATACATGAGATCCCCGGTCATCTTTACCGGGTGGATTGGTCCCTGGTCATACTTTACTGTTTTCCAATCCTGATCTAAACCCGGTCATAATTTATCGGGGTGGAGAGGTCCTCGGCCACGTTCACCGACTTCCAAACCCGTTCATAATTGGTCACAAGACATTTAGCATACCTCAAAAATAAAATATTTTCTTTTGCACGTCGAACATACTATTACATTATGCATGCCTGCCCAAGACAAGAAAGAAAAAATTTCAGAAAGTTTGGCGCTCGGACGGTAATATCTTACCGCTCGAGCGGTAAGATCTCGCGCCCGAGCGTCGGCTTGTGCGAAGAGTTTTTGAAATAGCACTGCTTGAGCAGTCACACTAAAATGATCATAACTCACTCGTTCTTGTCCAAAAATTACGAATTTACTGTCAAATAGAAAGTATCAAAGAGTACTACGTTTTGTAAGTTGAAAGTTTTTCTAGAAAATCTACCGAATTTTCCAGTAATCGAAATGACAGCAAACACTTTTTTAGATCTAAAAATTTTGATCCAAAAATCATTTTAAACGTTTTCGCTCCAACCTTTTCACAACATACATGGATTTTCACGCATAATAAACATCACAACACATAATATGACGAGATCGATGCAGAGAAAAAATAGAATATACATGCCTTTGCTTCTTAACGCTCGAAAACGACGAATACTGGCGTGGTAGAATACTGGAGATGACCGGGAGACACTTGCTACACGATTCTTGCTCGAAATACCAACGAAATTATCCAGAAATTGTGCAAGGGAAGGTGGTTGTTGAAAGAACCTATGAACCCTAACTTTTTTTAAAAAAAAAATTAAATGACGAGGCAATGAAATGTGCGGGTGTGTGTAATGTGAATGGTGCGTGTCTGTGCGTTTAGTTTAATTTAAACGTATAAAATATTGCTTAATTAGTTAATTAGGTGGGTTAAAAATGCTTAACTAAATAATTAACAACCTATTTAAAAAAGTTAATCAACCGCTAACTTTTGTAAAATCTCATAATAAAAATAAAATACTCAAGAAATAAATCTTTAAAGATTATAATTCTAAAACACACCTAATAATTAAATTAGGCTTTAAAATGCTTAAAATTTCATAAAAATTTAAAAATACTAATTTCTTGACTTGAAATAAAATACCACATTTTCTCAAAATCGCCAAAATTGTCGTCGATCTACTTTCTTCGATCCTCCATCGAATATTCGCCTGAAACATGAAACTCAATAAAACATGTTAACGTGCATCATATAAACATAAATAATTTAAAATAATACAAATTTCACAAATTATGCATCACTAAAATCATTTTAAACTTAAATAAATAATTTAACAATTAAATAAATTCATGAGTCTTACGTGTACTGATTTTGGGCTCTACAATTCCTCCCCCACTTAAATAAATTTTGTCCTCGAAATTAAATCTTACCAAACAGTTCCGGGTATCGACTTCTCATGTCTGCCTCGGCCTCCCAAGTAGCCTCCTCCACTGATTGATTCAATCACCGGACTTTGACCAACTTGGTCACCTTGTTCCGAAGTCTCCGCTCCTGTCTGTCTAGGATTTGGACATGTCTTTCCTCATACGACAGATCTGGAGCCAACTGCAACGGCTCAAAACTCAAGACATGCGAGGGGTTTGCTATATACTTTCTCAGCATTGAAACGTGGAACACATTGTGTACTCCGGCCAGATTCGACGGAAGGGCTATACGATAAGCTAGTGTCCCAACCCTGTCCAGAATTTCGAACGGTCCAATGAATCTTGGACTCAACTTGCCTCTCTTCTCAAACCTCTTAACACGATTCATAGGTGCTATCTTCACGAATACATGATCTCCTACGGCAAACTCGAGATCTCTCCTTCTCTTGTCACCATAACTCTTTTGGCGACTCTGGGCGGTCTTCATCTTGTCTCGGATCTTGACCACCACGTCTGTAGTTTGCTGAACAATCTCTGTACCAAGTTCTGATCTCTCACTGACTTCATCCCAATGAATCGGTGACCTGCACTTCCTCCCATATAGTGCTTCGTAGGAAGCCATACCTAACAATGATTGGAAACTGTTGTTGTAGGCAAACTACACTAAATGTAGCTTCGATTCCCAATTACCAAAGATATCGATCACACAGGCTCGCAATAGATCTTCCAATATCTGAATCACTCGCTCAGACTGGCCATCTGTCTGAGGGTGAAATGCCGTATTGAATAGCAACTTTGTCCCCATGGTAGCATGTAAACTCTTCCAAAAGGACGATGTGAATCTTGGGTCCCTGTCGAACACAATCGAAATTGGGATCCCGTGTAAACGGACTATCTCCTTGATATAGAGCTGTGCATACTGAGTCATGGAGAAAGTTGTCTTCACTAGTAAGAAATGTGCCGAGACTAACCTCGGCAAACCAAAAATGAAATCCATGGTGATATTCTCCCATTTCCTATCTGGGATAGGGAGCGGCTTAAGCATTCCTGCAGGCCTCTGATGCTCTGCTTTCACTGGCTGAGAAGTGAAGCATTTAGACACAAATCGGCGGATGGCTCGCTTCATTCCTGGCCACCAATACAGTAACTGCAAGTCTTTGTACCTCTTGGTACCTCCTAGATGGATGGAATACGGAGATGCATGTACGTCTATTAGAATATCCTCTCTGATCGAATCAACACTAGGCACCCACATCCTCCCTCTGTATTTCACAATACCATCGGACACTGTGTAGAGTACAGTGCCCTTGGCCTCATCCTTCAGTCTCCATTTTTGTAACTGCTCATCCAAAGGCAGACCACTACGGATTCGGTCTAACAAGGAAGGCTGGACTGTCAGATTAGACAGCTTAGGAGCTCAGCCCTTAGGATAAACCTCTAACCCAAATCTCTGAATCTCTGACTGAAGAGATCTCTGTACTGACAGTTGTACTACGACTGCTACTTTCCTGCTCAAAACATCTGCCACAACATTAGCTTTCCTTGTATTGTAGCTAATTTCACAATCGTAGTCTTTCACTAACTCTAAACACCGTCTCTGTCTCATATTCAGTTCTTTCTGCATGAAGAAATACTTGAGACTCTTGTGATAAGTGAATATCTGGCATTTCTCGTCGTACAAATAATATCTCCATATCTTCAACGCAAAGACAACGGAAGCTAACTCAAGATCATGAGTCGGGTAGTTCTTCTCATGCACCTTCAACTGTCTGGAGGCATAAGCTATAACCCGACCATGCTGCATCAACACTGCGTCTAAACCGAGCTTAGATGCATCGGTGTATAGTACAAAATTGCCTTGCCCTACAGGCATGGCTAACACTGGCGCTGTGATAAGAGCTTCCTTCAAAGTATCAAAGTTCTTCTGGCACTCTCCACTCCATACGAATTTAGCATTCTTCTTAGTCAATGAAGTGAGTGGCACTGCAATAGAGGAAAACCCCTGAATAAATTTTCTGTAATACCCTGCTAGGCCTAGGAAACAGCAGATCTCTGACACATTCTTCGGGTCAATCCATTCCTTAACTGTTGCCACCTTAGCTGTATCCACCTCAATACCACAGCTAGAAATTATATAACCCAAAAATTATACTTTCTCCAACAAAAATTCACACTTACTGAATTTTGCGTACAACTTGCAACTCTGCAAGACTTGCAGAAATGTACTCAAGTGCTGACTGCGCTCCTCATGGCTCTTCGAGTAGATTAGAATGTCTTCAATGAATACTGTGACGAACTAATCTAGGTAGGGTTGAAATACTCTATTCATCAAGTCCATAAAAATTGCTGGAGCATTTGTCAGTCCAAATAGCATAACCAAGAACTCGTAGTGTCCATATCTGGTCAAGAAGGCCATCTTATGAACATCTGCCTCCTTCACCTTCAGTTGATGATACCCAGATCGCAGATCTATCTTCGAGAACACTGTAGATCCCTGCAACTGATAGAATAAGTCTTCGATCCTTTGAGGTGGGTATTTGTTCTTGATCGTTACCTTGTTCAATTCTCGGTAATCGATACACAACCTCATGCTCTCATCCTTCTTCTTTATGAAGAGTACTGGTGCCCCCCATGGAGAGAAACTATGGCGGATGAATTCCTTGTCTAAGATCTCCTGAATTTGTTGTTTGAGCTCTAACATCTTAGCTAGAGCTAAACGGTACGGTGCCTTAGAGATTGACACGATGCCTGGAATAAGATCGATGGCGAACTCCGCCTCTCTCTCTGGTGGAAGGCCTGTGACATCGTTAGGAAAGATAAGGGAAATCTCTGACAACTGCTACGTCAGAAATTGACGGAGTGGGCGCGTAAGGTGCTGAAATAACACTGGCCAAGAAAGCCTGACACCCTTTATGAATAAGTCTCCTTGCTTGCATACAAGAGATCGTGCGAGGAAAACTTCTCCATCTGTCCGGTTCAAAAAGAAACTGCTCCATGCACAACGGTCTTACCTACACTGACCTTTTCTGAAAGTCTATCAGAACTCTGTTTTTCGTCAACCAATCCATTCCCAATATAATGCCGAACTCTGGCATGGGCAAAATAATCAAATCTGCATACACTAGGTGGCTTTGTAGTTCAAGATCAATATCTCTGACCACACTAGTAGCTGATAGCCCTTTCTCTGATGGGACTGTCACTGAATAGTTCACGTCGAGTCCAATAGACTTGACATCTAGATGATTAATGAACGTCTCTTTAATAAAAGAGTGTGTGGCCCTGGAATCTATCAAGGCCTTCGTAGCCACTCTCTTTATGAAAATATTTCCTGAGAGACGTCAGCACAACACACAAAACTTACGTCCCAAAAATACTAATCTTAACCTCAAGAAATGAAGCAAATCTCTACCCAATGACACCAAAATACAAACTAGCACATTAATAATCCTAAATTAAAAATGAAACATGCATGGCAAAAATTGCTCTTGAGCTGTAATAAATAAGTTACCCGTCAGGAGGGTCGTGTCTAGAATCGCCTCCTCAGCTTCCATGGCGAAATCTCTTCCCTCAGTAGGCTGCCTCTATTGCGGGCAGTCCCTCAACATGTGGTCACTGGCTCCACACTAGAAGCATTTGCCAGAACCCCATAAATACTGGCCCATGTGTTGAAGGTTGTATTTCGGGCACACTGGGTACTCAGGCTTTTGAGGAGCCTTTTGTTGTGGAATAGGACATTTGCCTCTTGGCGGTCTCTGAAACGGCCTCTTCCCCTACTGCTGCTGGATAGGCTTCTTGAACCGAGGCTGCTGCTACTGCCGGTGGGGTGCATGATAGGGCCTCTTGCCCTGCCTGTCCATCTCAATGTCTCTCTGGTCCTGTTCTGCCACCAGAGCTCTCGACACGACCATAGTATAGGTAGTAGGACTAGCTACCCTCACATCACGGTGCAAGATCGGCCGTAACCCATCAATAAAATGCCTCAGCTTCTCCCGGGCATCATTAGCAATTAGGGGCACAAAGTGATACCCCCGCTCAAACTTCCTCCCAAAATCCACCACACTGTTGTCTCCTTGTCGCAGCGTCAGGAAATCCCTGGTCAGGCTGGAGCGTACTTCCTTAGTGAAGTACTAGGAGTAGAAAACCTCATTGAAATCATCCCAAGAAAGGGTCTGCAAATTAACTGACACAGACGCGCTTTGCCACCACAGCCTAGCATCTCAAGTCAACAAAAATGTGGCGCATCTAACTCTATCTGCATCCTGTAGCTCCATGAAAGGAAAGATTACCTCAATGGACTTGATCCATCCTTCAGCTATAATCGGGTCAGTAGTGCTCGAGAACTCCTTCGGATCCATCCTCCTGAACCGCTCATACACGGCCTCTGATCTGGGCCTCGCCCCCGTGTCTACTGCAGCCTGGTTCCCCGCAAACTGTGCGAAGAACTGAGTCATACCTTGTAACGTCCTGAAAAATTTGAAGGTACANCATTTGAGTTTTAAGTTGCATTTCGCGCTTGATCGAAGAACGGAGATCGAGGATATTCAGAAAATTATTTTTATGAAGAGATTATTTTTATTAATCAATATGGAGTGTTTTTTAAGTGTATTTTTAACCGGTACGCAAAATTTAGCGAGTCGGAGGACTTTTTGAGGGCTCGGGCAATATTTTCAAAAACATACCCAAACGAAATATTTTTCGGGAACATTTTTATGCTGGTCGGGCTTGATTAAGTGCTTAATGGGCCCAACACTTCTCTTATATCCTTTTAATCTTTATTTTTGGCCAATTAGTACATAATTATCTATTTTAAAAACTCACTAAATTAAGCCTAAACCTAATCCTCCATAATCAGCCGCCCACCCCCACCATTCAGCAACTTCTCTCACGTCTTCTTCATCAAAAAATTCCAGCAAGCTCGGCCCTTGAGAATTTCTTCAAGAAAGCTTCCTCCCGCCTCCCCGTTTCACATCCCACGCGCGTATTTTCAAGTTTTTGATGATCTAAACACTAAGGCACACTTTTATTTCGTTTTTCTCATCATTCACACCATATTATTGCTGAAATATATGTAAATGCATGTCCATCCTTTGATCTGATGTGTGGTTACATTTTGTTCAAGTTTTGTCACGAAAATTGCACCTTTAGGTTGCATACTCATGTTTTACAGATTTGTGCAAGGGGCTATCGATTTTTCAGAGTTTCTAAGGGGTGTATATGCCGAAAGACGAGGTGACACGGTGCTGGAGATTTAAGGGTATATGGTATAGGAGAGGGCCGATTGGTTGTCTTTCCTTGGCATTCGGTGAGGGTTCGGGTATGGCACGGCCGTGCTTGTTCTTGAGGAATTGGCTGCGCTTCACGGTTTGCATGGGGCTTAGGCCGTGGGTTTCGTAGGTCCAGAGGGACCCTAGGGTGGTCTAGGAAAGGTTGATGTGTGGCTGGTCCCGTTGGGTGCAAGCTAGGATCGAAATTATGGAGGGTAGTGCAACTAGTGTGTTCGAATGGGACTTTACTGAATGGGTCTTAGTGGGCTGGAAAAAATTTTTTTAGGGGCTGGTAGGATGTATTTTAGGCATGGTTTAAGTTTGGGAAATTTTGGTTGAGTTTCCGGTCGATTCGGGTTAAAACCGAGACCCCGGTCCAAGTTTTAAAACGAATCGATTAAATAATGAAACGGGCTCGAGTTTACGTCTAAGAAATACTTTTAAAAATGTTTTGGGATATTTTAAGGATTTTGGTAAGCTTCGGGTCAATTTTAAAGGTCTAGGAGAAAAACGGTAATTTTTGGGTTCCGAGAGCAAAATGACAACGGTAATTTTTGGGTTCCGAGGGCAAAATGGTCATTTTGCTCTCAGGGTGATATTTTGGGTACTGGCAGCGCCCTGAGCACAAATTATGATATTTTAAATGATTATGCATCATGTTTACGATTTTTACGATAATATGATAATTATGATGCATGCTTGGTTTAAAGAAAAAATTACGTATACGCATGCTTTTATTAAATGATAAATATGTTGACACGTTTTGAAGGAAGTAATTTAATTGTGACTAACACGATGACACGATGACATGTAAGGCCCGGACTCAGTAGGCGGGTAACGCCGTCGCTGATGATCCTCGCTGCCGGGTACCGCGGTTACACGTAGATGGATCCATCGACTGACATGATGACATGATGATACGAAAGTCACTGCTAATGAACGAAATTCAAATTAAGAAATTTAACACGTATATGCTGATACGATTACATGCAATGATTTTACCAGGTTTTGTCAGGACACGATTATGTATACGATTTTACTGCAGACATGAAATGTATGCTCATTATGCTATTTTTTACTGCTGTGTGCTACGTATATGTATTTGTTATTACTGGTACAGGTGTGTTGAGTCTTTAGACTTACTAGGCGTGTGTGATGCAGGTGTTCATTTTGATCAGGAGACAGGAGGTGCCGAAGACTGAGTAGGCAGGCGGGGTGTGCGATGATATGACCCGAGGACCGCATGTTTCCGCATAATGCATAATGTTTTATGTGATTTGAGTGGAGATGAATTTTTTAATACGTTGATGATTTTAAGATTTTTATACGTTTATTTTTATGTATGAGTTTGGATAAGTTTAGTTATTTTAAACTGCGCTATTTTTACTGTCCAATATTTAAGATTATTTTTAAATGTTATATTTTCTGTAGAGCGCATACATGCGAAACATTTAATTATAATTTCGAAAATGTGAGCTTTTAAAAAAAATATTTCCGCATTTTAAAAGAGTAGACGTTACAGTTGGTATCAGAGCAAGTGTCCTGTATAGGGTTGTGCCACCGCCAGCTTTTTCCGCTCAGTCTTCAAGCCTCAAGTCTGTAAGATTTTATGATTTAAATTTTTTAAATGTTTTTAAAGTTGTCACCTGAATGTTTACATGATATATGCTTTGCAGTACATATTTATGTGTCGTTATGTTTAGAGATTAGATACTTTAAAATTTTTATACATGTTACGACATGAAATTAGAATTTTTTTGATTTTCATGCATACTGGTTTTGTGGTGGAATTGGACTTGATAAGAATTTTGCTATTGGGCATTAGGAAATGTTGGAAATCATTTGACTATATTAATTTTTGGGTTAGTAGTACTGATGTTCTACTTGTGGGTTATAAGTTAAACTTGACAATTATGAATGCTTTTGGGACTTGTAGATTTTCTAAGAAATTTCTAATGGTTCGTGGTTGCTAGTTGAGTTAATTGTGAGGAATTCCATGTAAGGATTAATGATTGGAAGACTACGACGATTTCTGGAAGTATAAAACATAGAATTTATTTAGGATGCATGTTCTACCTAGTTAGATTTAAGGATTGAATTGCATAAATTGAGAATTCTAAGGACCCAATTGTAATAACCCATAATTTGACGACCTAAGTGCAAAAAAAAAATTCTAAGGGACTATTTTCAAATTTACCAAATTTTTGGGATTAAATTTTGAGTTTTGAGAATTTTAAGGTTTAATGAGGCTAAGTCGAAACTTTATGGGGACAAAAATGTAAATTTCGAAGAGTTGTAGGGCCAAAATTGTAATCTTCGAGAACTTTAAGTATTAAATTACAAATTCTAAAATTTTTGAGGATTAAATTCGAACTTTTGGGGAACACTTGGGTTAAATCAGTAATTTTTCGAGGCTATGGGAATTTATTTTGGGTCCAATAAGTTTAAAATTATTGAACTATATGTTTCGAAGAACCTATGAAATGGAATTAGGAGCACCAAGAACTTATTGGTAATTGTGGAATTTTCGAGATGTGGGACAAATTGGATAATATTCGAGGAAAGTAAGAATTAATTTTGTAATTTTTAAGAAATTTGGGGACTAGTTTAGCAGCATGTGAAAATCGAATGGTTTAAAGGATTGGAAGTTTCGATGATTTAAGCTTGAAGAGATATTTGGAATCTTGAAACATCTGAGTTATAATGTTGTTAGGAATGGTAATCAAGGGCATTGTGGGATAAATTAACATTGGGCTTGAAAATTTAAGCGTTAGTGAATTAATGTTGTGGAAAATTAAAAATTCAGAGTGATGACAATTTAAGGTAAAGTTGGTCGGTTCGCTAAGTTATAAGATTAGACATTGAGTTAGAGAATTTTTGGGAATTTAAGTTTGATGTGTCATAAGTTTTAGTCATGATCTTAATAGTTAAGACTATATCATTTTGGGAATTTGATTTTTCTAGAAAGTTGGGTATGATTGATGGTTATGTTACTCGATAGACGTATGTAAGAATTGAGGTAGACACCTTGCATTGAGGAATTTTTGTAAGTCATTAAGAAACTTGGGAATTAGTGAATATGTATGTTAGAATTATGTTATCCAAAACTATTTGGGTTACGTAAGTGTGAATTTCAAATTTATGGGATATGTGTTCATACAGAAATTTTGGGTGAAATAAAAATAAAAGTGAATTAGTTGCGTCCAACATATGTTATCAATGAATGAATATTAAGATTTTTATCAAGTAAGAAATCTAAAATCTTGATATGAGGATTCTAGAATTTTATAGGTTATAAGTGAAGTTGATTTATTAGAGTTAGTCCATCATCATTAGGGGAGAACTTATTAAGTTTTATACGCTAGTATTAATTAAGCATTAAGGATACGTAAAAATGCGGCGTTCGTTTCTATGAGGAAAGCCCAAGTGTCGTAGGCCTCAACTTTATTGTAATTGGGAGGATAATAATTTAAGCATGCAATTGGTGCAAAAAGGGATTTACTAATTAGATAAAAGATCGATACTGTATATTTTGGGTTTATGGATTAACATTACTCGAATTTAAAATTTACAACAATTTTATATTTGGGACGTACTTATAAATAGTTAAATTACATAAGATTGGTTCCGCAAGATAAGGGTTCAAATCAGGGATCTTAGGCTAATATTATTAAGGGGTTGAGATAAGGTTTAACTCTTAAGTGTATTACCAATAATAGAAGTCGATCGATAAATTTTGATGCTAATATTTCTTAGTTTGAACTGCATAAATGCTAATGTATTAAGGCGATGAACATTATGGGTATTGGAAAAGAAAAGTAAATAAGTTTGGACATCCATCTCTAGCATGAGGAATTGCGAGATAAGTCCATATTCGAGGCTTGAATAGAATAGAACTAAGTCGCCATAAGTAATTCTAAGCTGCGATTCGCAAATAAGGATTTTGAAGGCATATTTAATTAGGATTGAGGAGACATAATGACAGCTTAAAACTTAATTTCTTGATTAGTTAAAGTTTCACGCATTTGAGTTTTAAGTTGTATTCCGCGCTCGATCGAAGAACGGAGACCGAGGATATTCAGAAAATTATTTTTATTAAGGGATTAATTTTTATTAATCAATATGGAGTGTTTTTTAAGTGTATTTTTCAAAAATGGGCTTTATTGGATATTTTACCCGCATTATTATATTTTTAACCGATACGCAAAATTTAGCGAGTCGGAGGACTTTTTGGGAGCTCGGGCAATATTTTCAAAAACATACCTAAACGAAATATTTTTCGGGAACATTTTTATGCTGGTCGGGCTTGAGTTAGTGCTTAATGGGCCCAACACTTCTTTTATATCCTTTAATCTTTATTTTTGGCCCATTAGTACATAATTATCTATTTTAAAAACTCACTAAACTAAGACTAAACCTAATCCTCCATAATCAGCCGCCCACCCCCACCACCCAGCATCTTCTCTCACGTCTTCTTCATCAAAAAATTCCAGCAAGCTCGGCCATTTAGGATTTCTTCAAGAAAGCTTCCTCCCGCCTCCCCGTTTCAAGTCCCTCTGGCGTATTTTCAAGCTTTTGATCATCTAAACGCTAAGGCACGCTTGTATTTTGTTTTTCTCATCATTCATGCCATAGTATTGCTGAAATATATGTAAATACATGTCCATCCTTTGATCTAATGTGTGGTTACGTTTTGTTCAAGTTTTGTCACGAAAATTGCACCTTTATGTTGCATACTCATGTTTTACTGATTTGTGCAGGGGGCTGTCGATTTTTCAGAGTTTCAAAGGGGTGTTATATGCTGTAAGACGAGGTGACACAGTGCTAGATGTTTAAGGGTGCATGGTATAGGAAAGGGCCGATTGGTTGTCTTTCCTTGGCGTTCGGTGAGGGTTCGGGAAGGCGCGGCTGGGGAAGGGCTGAACCATGCTAAGGAGCAATCTAGGAGGGTCCAATCGAGGCTAGGGGTGGTCCATAACCAGCTGGTCACGTCTAGGAAATAAGTGAACAAGTTAGGAGCCGGTTGTGTTCGGGTAAGGCACGACAGTGCTTGTTCTTGAGGAATTGGCCGCGCTTCACGGCTTGCATGGGGCTGAGGCCGTGGGTTCAGTAGGTCCAGAGGGACCCTAGGGTGGTCTAGGAAAGGTTGATGTGTGGCTGGTCCCGTTAGGTGCAAGCTAGGATCGAAATTATGGGGGGTAGTGCAACTAGTGTTTTCGAATGGGACTTTGCTGAAAATTCCAGCAGCTTTTGGCTCGTTTTCGTGGGTCTTAGTGGGCTGGAAAAATGTGTTTTAGGGGCTGGTAGGCTGTATTTTAGGCATGGTTTAAGTTTGGGAAATTTTGGTTGAGTTTCCGGTCGATTCGGGTTAAAACCGAGACCTCGGTTCAAGTTTTAAAACTAATCAATTAAATGTTGAAACGGGCTCGAGTTTACGTTTAAGAAATACTTTTAAAAATGTTTTGGGACATTTTAAGGAGTTTGGTAAGCTTCGTGTCAATTTTAAAGGTCCAGGAGAAAAACGGTAATTTTTGGGTTCCCGGGGCATAACGGTCATTTTGCACCCGAGGTGATATTTTGGGTAATGGCAGCGCCCTGAGCACAAATTATGATATTTTAAATGATTATGCATCATGTTTACGATTTTTACGATATTATGATAATTATGATGCATGCTTGGTTTAAAGGAAAAATTACGTATACGCATGCTTTTATTAAGTGATGGATATGTTGAAACGTTTTGAAGGAAGTGATTTAGTCGTGACTAACACGATGACATGTAAGGCCCGGACTCAGTGGGCGGGTAATGCCATCGCTGATGATCCTCGCCGCCGGGTACCGCGGTTACACGTAGATGGATCAATCGACTGACATGTTGACATGATGATACGAAAGTCACAGCTAATAAACGAAATTCAAATTAAGAAATTTAACACGTATATGCTGATACGATTACATGCAATGACTTTACCTTGTTTTGTCAGGACATGATTATGTATGCGATTTTACTGCGGACATGAAATGTATGCTCATTATGCTATTTTTCACTGTTGTGTACTACGTATATGTATTTGTTATTACTGGTACAAGTGTGTTGAGTCTTTACACTTACTAGGCATGTGTGATGCAGGTGAGCATTTTGATCATGAGACAAGAGGTGCCGAAGACTGAGTAGGCAGGCGGGGTGTACGGTGACATGACCCGAGGACCGCATGTTTTCCGCATAATGTTTTAAGAGATTTGAGAGGAGATGAATATTTTAATACGTTGATGATTTTAAGATTTTTATACGTTTATTTTTATGTATGAGTTAGGATAAGTTTAGTTATATTAAACAGCGCTATTTTTATAGTCCAATATTTAAGATTATTTTTAAATGTTATATTTTCTGTAGAGCGCATGCATGCGAAACATTTAAATATTATTTCGAAAATGTGAGCTTTTAAAAAAAAATATTTCCGCATTTTAAAAGAACGGACGTTACATACCTGCATCCTGAGCTTCCCTGTCCTCATCTCTTGCTCCCCAGGCAACCATACGTCTAGGAGGCATTCTGTTCCAATATTACTCAACACGTAAACCCAATATGCATGAATATATAGCAATATCATAAGAAGCACGCAATTTGAACTTGAAACATGTACATGCTGAAATCATGACTTGATACTTACTACATGAATGAATTTAAAACTTTAAACCTTACAGACTTGAGGTGTGGTTTCGTGAGCTTCTCACAACTGGCAGTAGGCATAACCTTTTACAAGAACACCACTCTAATACCAACTATAACATACCATAATTTGAACTACTTAAATTTGCGGAAAAATAAAAATTTTCTTACATAAGAAAATCATCTTTCAAAATTCATCACAAATAAAATGTTTGACAAAATATTTGGAATGTAAACGATCTTGCAAAAGTACTTGTTTTAAACAACATAAAATGTTTTCCAAAACATCAGAGTAAATGAGTGTAAAATGCATAAAGAAATTCTTGAAACATAGGCGGTCCTCATGTTTAGCCTCTTGCGCAGACCGAGCCGGCTCACTGGTCCCCACCTCTCGCCTCCTCATACTCGTCCTCTCTTGCATCGATCAAGTCTAGTGAGTCAAAATACTCAACATGTATAAACTGGGAATAACAAATAATATGTAACAAAACCACATGCTTTTTAAAGTAGAGTGTACATGCTTAAACTTGAACGTACTTACATAAACATAGACGTGCCAACGTATCGTAAAACTTTTCATAAACATTTTCATAAACGTATTTGCATCATACATACGTGAACATGCATAATCACTATCATTTTGTGTAGAGATATGTTTCAAAGCAAGTGACCCGTAACATAATGCGGCTGATCAGGCTAAACCACAGTACTGGGCTGACATGGATGTCCACTACCACATACATGAGATCCCCGGTCATACTTTACCGGGTGGATTGGTCCCTAGTCATACTTTACCGTTTTTCAATCCTGATCTAAACCCGGTAATAATTTATCGGGGTGGAGAGGTCTTCGGCCACATTCACCGACTTCGAAACCCGCTCATAATTGGTCACAAGACATTTAGCATACCTCAAAAATAAAATATTTTCTTTTGCTCGTCGAACATACTATTACATTATGCATGCCTGCCCAAGACCAGAAGAAAAAAAAAATTCAGAAAGTTTGGCGTTCGGACGGTAATATCTTACCGCTCGAACGCGCAGTGGCCAGAAGGTCTAGCGCTCGAGCGGTAAGATCTCACGCCCGAGCGCCGGCCTGTGCGATGAGTTTTTGAAATAGCACAGCTTGAGCAGTCACACTAAAATGATCATAACTCACCCGTTTCTTGTCCAAAAATTACGAATTTACTGTCAAATAGAAGGTATCGAAGAGTACTACGTTTTATAAGTTGAAAGTTTTCCAGAAAATTGACCGAATTTTCACAATAATCGAAATGACAGCAGACACTTTTTTAGATCTAAAAATTTAAATCCAAAAATCATTTTAAACGTTTTTGCTCCAACCTTTTCACAACATACATGGATTTTCACGCATAATAAACATCACAACACATAATATGACGAGATCGATGCAGAGAAAAAATAGAATATACATGATTTTGCGTCTAAACGCTCGAAAACGACGAATACTGACACGGTAGAATACTGGAGATGACCGGGAGACGCTTGCTACATGATTCTTGCTCGAAATACCAACGAAATTCTCCAGAAATTGTGCAAGGGAAGGTGGCTGCTGAAAGAACCTATGAACCCTAACTTTTCTTTTTAAAAAAAATGAAATGAAGAGGCAATGATATGTGTGGGTGCGTGTAACGTGAATGGCGTGTGTAAATGTGCGTGTGCGTGCGTGCGTTTAGTTTAATTTAAGTGTATAAAATATTGCTTAATTAGTTAATTAGGGGGGTTAAAGTGCTTAACTAAATAATTAACAACCTATTTAAAAAGTTAATCAACCCCTAACTTTTACAAAATCTCCTAATAAAAATAAAATACTCAAGAAAAAAATCTTTAAAGGTTAAAATTCTTAAACTCACCTAATCAATAAATTAGGCTTTTAAAATGCTTAAAATTTCATAAATATTTAAAAATACTAATTTCTTGACTTGAAATATAATACCACATTTTCTCAAAATCGCCTAAATCGTCGCCGGTCTCCTTTCTCCGATCCCGCATCGAATATTCATCTTAAACACGAAACTCCAAAAAACATTTTAACGTACGTCATATAAACATAAATAATGTAGAATAATGCAAATTTCACAAATTATGCATCACTAAAATAATTTTAAACTTAAATAAATAATTTAACAATTAAATAAATGCATGAGTTTTACGTGTACTGATTTTGGACTCTACAAATATATATCCTCCTTACGACAAAACATACCATCAAATCTCATCGTGTTGAAACTTAAGAAATTTCTTATCGGCAATTATCCTAAAATCTTCAAAAATTCACTGGATTAATCGCAATTATTCAACAAAATTCATCGAATTAGCCCAAATATTCTTCAAAATTTGCGAAATTGTAAATTAACCCTTAAAATTTCGAAAATTAAATATTGGCCCTATGAAAACATTCGAAAATTGCAATTCGACCCCTGAACATTTACGAATTCTAACCCCATAAAATCATAAAATTATCGAAAAATTAGAATTAAATCACCAAAATTTCAGAAGTTTTGAAAATAGTGCCCCAAAAATCTTGATTTGCAATTAGGTCCTCATATTATCGGTTATAACAATTGTGTCCTAAAATCCTCCAATTAAACAATTAAATTCTTGATCCCAACTAGGTAGAGCATGCAGCCTAATTTGTTCTAAGTTATCAATTCCATAATTTAATTCTATTCACAAGCATAAAATCCATGCTATCAAGCGAAAAATCAAAATCTTAAACATAACAGTTAACAGTAATCAACGTCGAATCTGGTTCTGCCTCGGCCTCCTCGGCATGCATCACATAAGCTAGGCCGGTAGTGGGGCCCGTATTCCTATGACAGTATTTTGCTTTATGACCCTCCTGCCTGCAGACGAAGCATTTGTAGGTCCCCTATAAACATCTCCCGAGGTGGAATTTGTTGCACTACGTGCATAGCTGTCTCTCGGCCGGTTTCGGCGCTCCTGGCGCTTGCGATGGTCTCTGCTGCTGGGACCTCCTAACCTGTCCCTGAGGATTCTGCTGCCCCTGCTGTCTCAAGGGGCCCGCAAATTGCCTTTTCTGCGACTGGGAACTGGACTGGGCCTGATGCCGCTTTCGCTGCATCTCAAAATCAATGTCTCTCAAGGCCAGCTTTGCCTGAAAAGAACAACCAGTCGCCTCATCATAACTAGCCGGTCTGATTAGCATCACATCCCGGCGCAACGTCGGCCTCAGCCCATCCATGAAATGCCACAGCTTCTGGGCTGCATCTCTAGCAATGAAGAGCACAAAATGACAGCTCCTGTTAAACATGCAGATGAACTCCGCCACAGTCGAGTCTCCCTGGCGGAGACTCATGAACTCCCTCGTCAGGAGACCCCTGACATCCGCTGGGAAATACTTGACGTAGAACATCTCCTTGAACTGCTCCCAAGTGAGGGTTGCCAAGTTCACTCCGTGGACAGCTCCCTCCCAACATAGGGATGCGTTCAAGGGACACCTCCTTGAACTTGTGGCGCATCTAACCCGACCGCCGTCCCTCATATCAAGGTACTGAAAATGCAGCTCCAGATATCAAATCCAACCTTCTACCAGGAATGGATCAGTGGTACCCCCGAACTTCTTTGGGATGAGCCGTCTAAACTACTCAAAACATCGGCCTGAGGTCGGGGATCCTGCTAAACCTGCTCCAAAAGTCGAGCCATACCCTCCAGTACGCGGGTGGCTGCATCCAATGGTGGCGGTGGTGGTGGAAGGCCCCTGCCGCCTCTAGGAATATCAGCCTGACGATCTGCACTGGGGTCGCATCTGGGAAGCATGATATCTGAATACAATCTAAATTTCTAAACGTAGCCCATCATGCAATTTAATCTTGTTTTTTCAAAATAATAAGTTCTTAGATCATAAAAGCAGCTAAATATGCACTGAAAATCGTTGTAAAACGTATATCATATAAACATTAAGTTGATAGCAGTAAATCATTTAAAACATTTAAAACATAAAAGCTTATAGACTTGAGGCTTGAAGACTGAGCTGCAGAAACTGGTGGTGGCACAACCCTATACAGGACCCTTGCTCTGATACCAACAATAACATCTATGGATTTAAAATACTGCTAATTTTTTTTTTGTAAAAGCTCACATTTTTTAAATAAACATTTAAATGTGCATTCAATCCTACTGAAAATATACCTTTTAAAAATAAGCGTAAATATTTGACTATTAAAAATAAAGCAGTCTAAAATGGCCAAAATCGTCCCACAAACATACGTAAACATAAACGAGTAAAAATCCTAGTAATCACCAAAATATCATAGCCAATGTAAAAAAAATGTTCATGTCTCCCCTCGAATCTCATAAAATCATAATGTGCGGAAAAGTGTGGTCCTCGGGTCGTGTGCGCACATCTAATCCTGCCTACTCAGAGTTCGGCAGCCTCCTCAATAACATGCTCACCTGCATCAAACACGTCTAATGAGTCTAAAGACTCAACACACCTGTACCGTTAATAGCAAATACATATACGTAACAAACAATAGTGAAAAGCACTGTAATCAACATACATTTCATTAACTTAAAAGCATAAAAGTAAACGTGACATTTGTAATCATAGCGTTCCAAAACAGCTCATCGTATCATCATATCCTTATACATTTACTTTAATTGAATTCGGTTCATTAGTTGTGATTTTCGTATCAGCGTTATCGTTTCATAATTAATCGATGGATCCATCTACATATATCTGAGGTACCCGACGACTGTCGGACATCAGCGACAGTATTACTCATCCACTGTGCCTAGGCATCATCATTATTGTTTACATATACATCATTAGTCACAACCAACTCTCATCCTTCAAAGCATCATCATTATCATCATTTAACAAAATCATGCATATACGTAAATTTTTCTTAAAATTAAGCATGCAACGTAATCTTTCATAATTTTATAAAAATCATATACATGATGCATAAACATTTAAAAGAATGATAAATTTGTGCTCAGGGCACTGCCATGACCAAAAACTCACCCCGAGTGCAAAATGACCATTTTGCCCTTGGAAACCCAAAATGACCATTTTACCCAAAGACCTCAAAATTTCGACCCGAAGCTTATAAAACTCCTTAAAACATCCAAAACATATTTAAAAGTATTTCTTAGACGTAAAATCGAGCCTGTTTCAAAACTTAAACGATTCGTTTTAAAACTTGGATCGAGGTACCGTTTTTAACCCAAATCAACCCGAAACTTAACCAAATCTTTCCCGAAACACGGTGTCTTGAACGCTTGCATATGAGTCTTATGGGTCCAATGGTGGTGGAGAGCCTAAGAGGTAAGAAGTATTCGTTTGTTTGTGTTGATGATTTTTCGCATTTTACTTGGGTAAGTTTTCTTAAAGAAAAATCTGATATATTTGGTGCTTTTAAGAAATTACATGCTAGGATAACAAATCTTTATGAAACGAGGGTGGTCAAAATAAGAACCGATCATGGTAATGAGTTCGAAAATTCTCATTTTATTTCTTTGTGCGATAAGAAATGTATTACTCATGAATTTTATGTCCCTAAAACTCCTCAACAAAATGGAATAGCCGAAAAGAAGAATCGAACCCTCCTAGAAATGGCTCGGGTCATGCTAAGTTCCAAGAATGTGTCAAAACGTTTTTGGGCCGAAGCTCTAAATACGGCATGTCACATTTCCAACCGTGTATATTTAAGGAGTGGTTCTACAATGACCTCATATGAAATCTTAATGGGAAGAAAACCAAACCTTAAATACTTTCATATCTTTGGTTGTATTTGTTATGTTTTAAATGATCTTGATCATCGTGCAAAATTTGACTCCAAAAGTGATAAATGTCTATTTCTCGGATATTCAATGAATAGTTGGGCTTACCGTGTTTTTAATTTGAGAACTAGAACAACTATTGAGTCAATTAATGTAGTGTTTGATGATTTTGCAGATCTAACAGGAAAAACCAATGAGGATGATACTGAAGGACTGCTGGATATAAGTGAGCCACTGACTAGTACTGGTGTTGAGCTTGGTGTTGAGTCCAGTGAGGCAACACCAAGCACAACACCGCCTCTGAACCGAACAGAAACTGTGGATAATGATAACGATGAAGATGATGTGGTGATCAATTGTGAAAAAGAAATTCCCAACAAGATGCAGAAAAATCACCCATCATCACAAATCATTGGTGAAGTACATGAAGGTGTGCAAACTAGGATAAAGGAGAAGGTCGACTACCGAAAGATGATTGGGCTAGTGTGCATGAGCTCCGAGTATTCCCAGGTAAGTCACTCTTGTTTCGTGTCTCATATTGAACCTAAGAACATTAACGATCCACTAAAAGACGAATTTTGGGTCAATGCAATGCATGAAGAACATGAACAATTTGTGCGCAATGATGTATGGGATTTAGTTCCTAGACCTTCGAATACCAATGTTATTGGAACAAAATGGATTTTCAAAAATAAAATAGATGAATCTGGTAACATTGTTCGAAACAAGGCTCGGTTGGTAGCTCAAGGGTATACGCAGGTTGAGGGGGTGGATTTTGATGAAAACTTCGCTCCTGTAGTCCAAATTGAGTCAGTCCGACTGTTGCTTGCCATAGCTTGCCATATGCGCATCAAGTTGTATCAAATGGACGTAAAAAGTGCTATTTTGAATGGAATTTTGAATGAGGAAGTATATGTAAGTCAACCTAAAGAATTTGAAGATCCTCATCACATGGAGCATGTCTACAAGCTGAAGAAGGCTCTATATGGACTGAAACAGGCTCCACGAGCATGGTATGGTAGGTTGGCTGATTATTTGATCAACTTGGGCTTTAAACGAGGTGAGGTTGATAAAACCCTCTTTATTCAAAAATTGAAACATGATATTTTGATTTGCCAAGTTTATGTAGATGACATTATCTTTGGAGCTTCATCACAAAAGCTTGTTGATAACTTTGTTGAATGCATGTCATCACAATTTGAAATGAGCATGGTAGGAGAGTTAAATTTCTTCCTTGGATTGCAAGTTAAACAATTGCATGATGGTATATTTTTGTGTCAATCCAAGTATGCTAAGAATCTGGTTAAAAAGTTCTTAAATGATAATTCTAAGCATATGAAAACTCCCATGGGGTCAAGTGAAAAATTGTCTAAGGATGATGTTGCCGACGATGTTGACAACACCATGTACCGCAGCATCATCGGTAGTCTTTTATACTTAACTGCGACTCGCCCCGATATCATGTTCAGTGTGTGTTTATGTGCTAGGTACCAAGCAAATCCAAAAATAGCACACCTAAAAGCTGTGAAACGCATTCTTAGATACATTGCAGGTACACTTGAATTAGGAGTGTGGTACACACAAGAAACAAATACAAACTTAGTAGGATTTTCTGATGCTGACTGGGCCGGAGACTTAGATGATAGGAAAAGCACATCGGGTGGGTGTTTTTACCTAGGGAATAACCTTGTGTCGTGGTATAGTAAGAAACAAAATTGTGTATCCCTATCCACTGCTGAATATGAGTATGTAGCAGCCGCTAGTTGCTGCTCACAACTTGTTTGGATGACTCAAATGATTGAGGATTATGGTTTTCATAGTGACATCATAGTATATTGTGACAATTCGAGTGCTATAGACATTTCTAAGTATTTTGTTCAACACTCTCGAACAAAACACATAGATATAAAACATCACTTTATTCGAGATTTGGTTGAAAAAGGCATAATTAGACTGGCATTTTTTAGGACTGAAAACCAGCTGGCTGATATATTCACGAAACCTTTGGAATTTGAGAGATTTTCCAATCTTCGGAAGTCTATCAGCCTGTGCGTACAATAATCACACAAACATGTTGTCATTGGTGTTGCCAACACCGGTGACAACACCATTTTTGCATGTCTATTTTTAGCATGTTAGGCATACTGCATAATAATAATCATCTTATTTATTTGTGTAAAGTCTGAACAGTGAAGGCAATTTCTGAAAGATACTCTCTGAGTGTTCATACTTCCGATCAAATGTTGAGGAGAAAATTATGCTCAATCCAAGGCATCGAGTAGTTGAGGATGTTCATGGAAATCGTGATCTTGTCCAATGTGAAAAAGTGACTTGGAAAATGTGAGCATAAGGAGAAAAACAGAAAAGAGATAAATAAAAAAAAATTAAAAGAAAATGGAAAAAGCTACCTAGAGGAGTCCATTGAAAACCGTTCTTCTAGTGTGGGAGCTACCACTTCTAAGTAAAAATAGAAATGAAAAAAGCTACCTAGGGGAGTCCATTGAAGACCGTTCTTCTAGTGTGTGAGCTATCATTTCTGAATCAAAAGAAAATTTTATGGAAGTTTGAATAAAACTCAGCGGTGTTGCCAAGAGGTGTTGTCAACACCAAGTTCAGACACATCACCATTTATATACTGCCTGACATTTCGGTAATTCATCATATTTGTGGCATATTTAGGACATGCATATTGATTTTTGTTTCGTGAATTCATCATGTGCAGTGACATATCAGTTTTGACCTATGACAGTTGATAAAAACCTTGACTACCTAGATTTTGAATTTAAGTGTCTACTTGTGTCAGTGGGTTATAATCGACGTGAGTTTCACTGGATATTCTTATGAAATCGTCATAACATGAGGTTAAAATCAATTTTACTGTTCGATTTTTGGAAAGAACCATAATTAGTGTTTTGGGTAAATTTCGGAAATATTACCTTTACCGTGTGGATTTTTCGGAGATGAAGGATTGCATCGGTGTATTTTATCTGTTAGAGTAAGAGTATATATGTTTTGTTGCTTTTAAATCTCTGATAATTAATCTTGCTTGTTCTTATTTACTCTCGCAATCTTTCCTTGCTCTCTTGATTTCTTTGTGCGTTTTTGTGTGTAACTCCTGATGCACCTTTATAATTTTCTCTCACGTTCTGCAGGTGGTTGAAGATACTGCTGGTGTTGAGTCCGATGTTGTCAACACCGCTGACAACACTGATTCTTTTTATTATGCTGCCCAAATTGAGTTTGTTCTACGACAGATTCAAAAGGTCAAAGAACATGTGGCTGAGTAGATGATGTTTTTGGAATTTTGCTTACATTCTGGCCAAAAAAGGGGAGTATGATGACCAAAAATGCAAAGGAATGATGCTGAAGCATCTGGAGTTGCTGAGATTAAATGAATACTTATACTCTGTCTTTAATGTTGTTTTTGTGTTGCTCTTATATCTATTAGCGTTATTAATGAATTTCTCCTTCGTATGTCTTCTTATATTTTCAGGTGTTCTAACGTTGGTGTTGACAACACTGTCAACAACACCAGTGCCCTAACATGTTCTATTCAGGGGGAGATGAACTTTGACTCAGGGGGAGACACTCTTTAACTCAGGGGGAGCTTAACTGATTGAGATGCTTTCCAAGATTATTATTTTTGGATGTTTTGTCCAGAAAGACAAAAAGGGGGAGATTGAAAGGAATATTTTATTCCTTTATTATTTTGATAAATTGATATTATCAATTTATAATTTTGCCTTTCTAGATTATTGCTTGAGTTATTTCTAGATTATGAAATCTTTCTTGATTTATTCCTATATGATAAGATCTTTGTTGATTTATATCTAGATATTATATTATTTGTTTTTTAATATGATTTTTTATCTCAAAGATATTTTATCCATGTTTTTAATAATTTTATCTCTAATGGAAATCTTGTTTCTATATTTTTTAGGATTCTTTTATGGAATAACTTTTAGGTCAAGCCATGGATATAAATTTGTATAGCCTCACAGCCGTACAAGTGCGGTTTTGAAGGGCATTAGAGAGAGAGTTGAACAAGTGGTTTTAAGAGAGCAGTAGAGAGAGAGAGAGTTGGACAAGTGGTCTTGGAGAGAGAAGATGCTTTAGAGAGAGAAGAGCTTTGGAGAGATAGCGAAGCTAGACTCTTCGTGGAGACCTTTTTGTGACCTTTTGAGTGATCTTTTGGAGAGTCTCTTTTCGTGGTTTTGAAGAGTGTTCTTCTGTGTCTTGGTGAGCTTTCTTGTGTGTGATCTCTGCGTGGTTTTTCGTGGACTTAGTGCATAGTCCTTTTACAGAGATTACTGAAGAATATTTTTAATGTTGAAGACTTTGTGTGATTGAGTCACAGACTTTGCCGTGTTGCTGATTTCTATTGCCAACACTTGAAGAAAAACACTGACGCAGAGTGTTGATCGAAGAGTGGTTTTGTTTGGTTTTAAGCAACACATTTTTATTTTATGCATCTAGATTTGATTTGGGTTTTCGATGCATTTTTTAATTCCTTAGATTGTCAAGGAATTTGATTTTGTTAATTTCACTAGTATTGTTTTGGTGTAAACGATTTACATATTTTCTACTGAATTTTTCGCAATGAGGCATCGCACAAGTATTCGTACTTGTGCATAATTTAAAACTGGTGTTTATTTATTAAAATTATATTTGTGTGTTAATAATTAATTTCCGCTGCCGTATTGTGTATCGTGTTGACAACACCGACCACAACACTAAATTCTGATACACACAACATCTATTTATTTCATGTACAACGTCCCTTACAATTTTCTATCTTCTTTTTTGCAACTTGTACGTTAACACAACATGCTAGTAAAAATTATTGTCATTTTCGAATTACACAGGTTTTGTAATGCCCGAAATTTTATCTTGTTAATCTGAGATGAGTATTTGATTGATTGATATGATTATAGAAAGAGCACGTCGAGATTTGGATTGGAATTGTTGAGTTGTGAATATGTGCGAGGACAGAAGGTCTCGCGCATTGTAGAAATTTGAAGTTTGTGGAAGATCCGTCAGTCCGATTTTGAATCCGACTTCAGTACTGTGTTCCTATTGACGCAGGCTTCATACGGACGTAAGTTTTCTTAAGTTTTGATATGATTTGAAATTATGGTATTATCAGAATTGGATATGATTCATATATGAGGTTCTTGACATGTTAGATATCGTATAATTGAAACCGGATTGAAGAACAGATTGTTTCTGAAATTGTTATGATTTTCGGGAGGAATTGAGTGAGAATTGATATCAGATTTGTATTGTTATGAGTTGAGATTGCTATCTGTTGATATTTGTATTGTTGGGTATATTGAGATTGTGCATTTATGCTGTCGAAATAGAATTTGATTTAGTTCTGATTATATCCAGTATTGAATTGATTGGTGTATTGATATTATACTCCTCGATATTGTCATTCACAGATTGAGTATTGACAGGCCTTGAGTTCGAGACTTCGACAGAGTCAGATTGACAGAAAGAAAGGTATAGTTCATGTTGATTCGGGAAGATACAACTCGAGTTAGATTTGATTCGAGTTTCCCAAAATCACATACTAGATTTCTATACCTTGCTATGCTTATGCTTTACCTTGATTTATTTACACGCATTGAGATAGGAGAGTCATTGGCAGATTTGCCAAACTTTCTAGATGTTCGGGGGTATCGAAGCATAGGAGAAGATCGACTCCGATTGCAGATATTCGATACAGACAGCACCGAAGTCTAGGAATAAGACGTACCGCCACCACGATTAGGAGAGTAGGTGGGAGACTTGTTAAAATAAAATAAGGATGTCGTTTGTGTATGATTTAATACAATTTTTTTTGTTATTAAAAGCAAAATTTCGACCCACATTTTCTAGCAAAGATCTACTTAATCCCAAAGATAATTGAGTTAGAGCCCGGGTCCCCACAGGTTTCTTTCTATAATGATGTTAATTAATGAAAAGAAATTTAAATTTTTGGCCTGCTAACGTCATATTTGACAAGTCGAAAATTTTCGATGTCGTGTTACTATATTTCAATGTTACACCAATAATTAGATTATAACGTATCTAATAAGAGTGAACATTTATTGTGTAGAGATTAGTAAATTATTTTATTTGATTGATGAGATTGAATAGAAAACAAATATATAAATAATGGAGGAAAATTTTTAAGCTTCTTGATTCTTGTTCTTATCAGTAGCTCTATTCTTACTTCCTTCCTAACTTATACACCTGTCTGAGAACAAGTAAGCAGAGATACATGCTTCTTGTAAACTTATACAGTACCAGGATGATGATCCTGCGAAGGACCACCTACCTAGTCGAAAGTTTTCTAAATCTTTCTGCCAGTGAATAGGACAAACTAATGACATGTGATATATGTCTTTCTTCGACGTCATTTTAACAGTAAAATTTTTGTTAAAGAAAAAAATAGATTATCAGTCTTAACCTATACTACGCACACTCATCCTCATGTTTCCCGCTAGGGACGCCGTAGAATGGCACCTTTAGTTGGTACAAAATGATCTATATAGATTTCTTATCCAAGAAACCGAGGTAGCTGAGGTTGACTTATCATATGAAAGAAGATCATTCTTCCACCGATATAGTTGCCTCTTGACCCTACCGATCTAAGTGACCAGCAGTGAAACGTCTGCTACTCGTTTTCCTAAAACGTGTTAGAAAAATTTTTTTTTTTACCCTCACTATTTCGGCCGAATGCATAAACACATGCATAAAATATTTTGACACAATTTTAAAATAAATCAACCAACTATAATTCGAAAACCAAAAGAAATAGTTTAGCATAAAATTATCCAACATTTTACTAAACCTAAAAATAACATTTGAAAAGTATAGCCCATACTAAATGTAAGGCCTGAAATTTGATAACACTCTTTTGAACTATTATTGTTAATGGAGGCATGAGGAAGGAAAGGAAAAGTGAAGAAATGTAATGGCAAGAAGCCTCGGACAGAAAAGTTGGCGCCCGAGCGGTAGGAAACGACCGCCCGAGCGCCAGTGCATGCTAAGTGTAGCATTTGAACAGAACATGCCGCGCCCGAGCGGTAACTTTTGACCGCCGAGCGCTAATGTAGAACAAAGATTGGGCGCGGACAGAACATATCGTGCCCAAGCGGTGAAGTTCTGCCGCCCGAGCGCCGATTTTAATGCACGAAAATTTAGAAGAAGACACGTATGATATGGCATGCAAGATATATATACATCAATTGTCTTCATTTCTTCAGAGATTCAGTAGCAAAATACCGAAAGAACTCCATAGCTATTCTCAAGCTTCTTTATCCCTTAGAAATTTAGGTAGGCAAGATCTAGCCATCCAAATTTCGATCCGAATATAGATTCATGCTCTTCATGCCATAAGCTTCAAAGGGATGTAAGTTTCATTCATTTCCTGCATGATTTGAGATATTGGTGTTGAGGAAATTCGGATTTGAGGTAGATTATGTGTTATTGAAATTATTCGCAACCGGATCGAAGAACGGATACCGTATATGTTATTATCGATTTTTTTTTTCAGCTATGTATGAGTTAGGTTATTCAGATTTGTATAGAGGTGATGATATGATCTTGCTTATAAGTTGTTGAGCTTGTTGTTGGCATTACCGGTATCGAAAGATTACGTCGTTATACCGTCGAAATGTACCGAGATTGAATATTGATCCATATATGTATTGCTTTAAGTTAGAGATTGATATGGTGCATTGTATATATGTCATTTCAGATTGGATTTGACAGATTCGATATCAAGAATATGAGACTTCGACTTCTACGAACGACAAGAAAGGTATAATTCAATGTTGATTCGGGAAGATACAACTCGAGCTAGATTCGACTTGAGTTTCCCTAAATCACATACTAGATGATTATTACCTCGTTATGCTTTATTTATTGATTTATCTTAAAGCATTGAGATAGGAGAGTCCTTGGTAGATTAGCCAAGCCGGATGTTCGTTTGTTTCGATGGGCGTAGGAGAAGATTCACTCCTATGGTAGACATTCGATACAGAGGACCGAAGTCTGGGAATAAGACGTACCTCCACCCCGATTGGGAGAGTAGGTGGGAGACTTGTTACGTCTTATTCACACCGGGATCCCTAGACTTAGAGTCGAGTCAAAGATATGAGTTTGATTTACGTTGCCTGATTTAGATTAGTTGTGTTTCATAGACTATGGAACATATTACTATTGTTTACATTCATGATTGCATGTTCATGATTTATATTGTGTATATGCATGTATACATTGTTTTATACTGGGATTTATTCTCACCGGAGTTTCCGGCTGTTGTTGTGTCTGTATGTGTGAATAACAACAGGTGGGACAGGATCAGGGTCGAGACGAGGATGATTGAGAGTTGATAGCGTGGTGATCACGGGCGTAGCAGAAGAACTAGTTGATGTATTCGACATGTATTAATAATTTTAAACACTAGTTTGATTGTATGAATGAAACAAGACATGTATTTGCTTTTAATGAAGTGCAATAAATCTTATGTATGTGTAGTATGTTAAAAGAAAACTTTTGACCCACATTTTCTAACAAAGATCAAATTAATCCCAAAGATAATCGAGTTAGAGCCCGGGTTCCCACAACAGGTGGTATCAGAGCAGTAGGTTCTGTAGACGGAGATATAATAGATTGAGCGGGGTAGATGAGTCGTCTTCCTTGCTTTTGTGTGTTAGCATGATTTATTGCTTTCCTTATTGCATGTTGTGTTGTTATCTGAGTTGATTACAGCATGCCTTTACAAAGACTGAATCAGAACCGAGTCTGGATCAGAGGTATATGATCAGAGGAGGACTGAGACAGACTGTATCGATTGTGTTCTAATCTGTGTGATAATCAGATTATGCCTCCTCGACGAGTACCGCAACCAGTAGCAGGTCGGGCACCAGAACAGGGCAGTACATCCAATGATCAGATAGATGTGACCGCTACACCGATGGAGACTTTGTTAAAGTGGTTTCAGTCATTCCGACCACCGACACTGAAGGGCACAGAAAATTCAGTTGAATGTGAAAATTGGCTCGATGACATCGAGATGTTATTTGAATCTCTTGACTACACTGACGAGCGACGAGTTAAACTTATTGGGCATCAACTGAAAGAAGTTGCAAAGAACTGGTGGCTTACCACAAAAAGAGCCTTGGAGCATCGTGGCACAGAGATCACTTGGAAAGTTTTTAAAGTAGAATTCTATCAACGATTCTTTCCCGTGTCCTACAGAAAAGATAAAGGTGCTGAATTTGCCAATCTGAGGCAGGGACAGTTGAATATCGAAGAATATGTGACCAAGTTCTCAACATTGCTCAGATTTGCTCCTCACGTTGCAGAGAGTGACGAGGCCATTGCAGATCAGTTTATTAATGGCTTGAACCTAGATATTTTTACTTTGGTGAATACCGGTAGACCTAACAACTTTGCTGAAGCGTTGAACCGGGCCAAAGGGGCAGAAGCTGGACTGCTTAGGCAACGAAGCGCTCCTTTTGTCACTCCGAGTCCAAGACCACCACAGCCCTCTTTCCAACCTCCCCCTAGATTCGAGAGCGATAGTAGTAGCAGCGGGAGAAAAGACCAGTTGAAAGCAAAAGGCAAACAGTTCAAGAGATCAGGGGGCAGTTCATCGAGCTCCAGTGGGTCACGACAGAGAGGTCCTGGCCAGAGTACAGAGTATACAGGTGCTATTGCAGTTCCTTCGGAGGCAGACATGCCACTGAGCAGTGTCAGGGCGTGATGGGTCGTTGCAATATCTGCAGACAGCAGGGATACTTCGCCAGGGTTTGTCCACAGAAAGGGATACAGCAAGCTCAGAGTGTAGGAGCATCTGGTTCCGTAAATCAGCCTGAGAGGCAAGCTTCATCTGTTCATTCCTTTCAGCCAACCTCTACACGGACCCAGCCCCGAGCCAGAGGTAGCCAGATAGTGAGCCCACCTTCCAGACAGCAACCTCAGGTGTTTGCACTGACAGAAGAGCAGGCCCAAGATGCGCCAGATGATGTGATTGCAAGTAACTGTTTTCTTTGCGGTTATCATGCTTTTGTACTGATAGACACAGGTGCATCACATACGTTCTTATCTGAGCGTTTTGCATTGACATATGCATTGCCTATTGAGTCGTTGTCTACTGTAGTGTCTGTCTCTTCTCCTTTGGGGACAGGGTTGATATCAGTGACATCTGTTAGATCATGTTTACTACAGTATGATGGGCATGAGATAGATTTAGACTGTATTGTACTTGGGTTATCTGATTTTGATTGCATTATTGGTATCGACATGCTAACCAACTACAGAGCGACAGTAGACTGTTTCCACAAGATTGTTAGATTCAGACCAGAGATGGTTGAAGAGTGGAAGTTTTACGGCAAAGGGTCTAGAGCTAGAATTCCTTTGATTTCAGTATTGTCTATGAATCGATTACTACAGAAAGGAGCAGAAGGGTTCCATGTCTATTCAGTTGATTTACTGAAATCGAGTCCTACCTTGGCAGATGTGCCAATGGTTTGCGAGTTTGCAGATGTGTTCCCCGATGAGATTCCGGGATTGCCTCCAGTCAGAGAGGTAGATTTTAGCATCGACCTAGTATTAGGTACGGTTCCTATTTCTCGAGCTCCTTATAGAATGGCACCGATAGAGTTGAAAGAATTGAAAGAACAGCTTGAAGATTTGCTGGCCAAGGGATATATCAGACCGAGTGTATCTCCTTGGGGCGCACCATTGCTATTCGTGCGAAAGAAAGACGGTTCGATGAGATTGGGTATCGATTACCGGCAACTGAACAAGGCAACAGTAAAGAACAAGTACCCATTGCCTCGCATCGACGATTTGTTTGATCAGTTGCAGGGATCTTCTGTCTATTCCAAGATCGACTTGCGATCTGGATATCATCAGCTACGAGTCAGAGATTCAGATATACCGAAGACTGCATTCCGAACCAGGTATGGACATTTCGAGTTTATTGTCATGCCTTTTGGTTTAACGAATGCGCCAGCGGTGTTTATGGGTCTGATGAACCATGTCTTTCAGAGGTACTTGGATGAGTTTGTGATTGTTTTTATAGATGATATTTTGGTGTATTCTAAAAATCTGATTGAGCATGCTGATCATTTGAGAACTGTATTGAGAATTCTGAGATTAGAGAAATTGTATGCTAAACTGTCAAAGTGTGAGTTTTGGTTGAGACAGGTGGTGTTTTTGGGGCATATTATATCTGGAGACGGTATATCTGTCGATCCGAGGAAAGTCGAGGCAGTGATTAGTTGGCCTAGACCAACTTCTGTGCCAGAGATACGCAGTTTCATGGGTCTGGCAGGATACTATCGACGATTCATCCGAGATTTTTCCAGTATAGCGAAGCCAATCACTCAGTTGACTCAGAAGAATGCGCCTTTTATCTGGTCAGAAGCATGTGAGTCGAGCTTCGTAGAGTTGAAGAAGAGATTGACTAGTGCTCCAGTCCTGACGATACCTTCAGGTACAGGTGATTTCTTTGTATATTGTGATGCATCTCACAGAGGACTAGGATGTGTTCTTATGCAGCGAGGACATGTGATTGCATACGCTTCGAGATAGTTGAAGCCACACGAGAGTCGATACCCAATTCATGATCTTGAATTGGCGGCTATCATTTTTGCATTGAAGATCTGGCGTCACTATCTGTATGGGGAGAAATTTGAGATCTACTCTGATCACAAAAGCCTGAAGTATCTGTTTTCTCAGTCAGAGTTGAATATGAGACAGCGACGATGGCTTGATCTGCGGAAAGACTTTGATTGCGAGATCAAGTACTATCCAGGGAAGTCGAATGCAGCAGCGGATGCTTTGAGTCGAAATGTATGTTTCTTATCCTTGTCGACGATAGGTGTTTCGAATATGATAGAAGATTGTTGCTTTTCTAGATTAGCATTTGATACAGATAATAGACCGTTGCGACTTGCCACTATTTAGTGTGAACTAGATTTGATTTTTCGCATCAAACAGGCACAAAGAACCGATCAGAGTGTTCAGAAGTCGATTGATATGGTCAGATCAGGACATAATTCTGAGTATCAGGTACGTGATCATGTTTTGTATGTGAATAACCGTCTTGTAGTGCCAGATGTTTCAGATTTGAAACAACAGATACTGTCAGAAGCGCATTGTAGTCGGTTCAGTATTCATCCTGGTGGCAGGAAAATGTACAATGATCTGAAAACACAATTCTGGTGGAAACAGATGAAGACAGATATTGCAGAGTTTGTGTCTAAGTGCTTGAATTGCCAACAGGTGAAGGCCGAAAGAAAGAAGCTCGGAGGGTTACTTCAGAGTTTAGCTATTCCTGAATGGAAATGGGATCACATTTCCATGGATTTCGTCACGAAGTTACCACGATCATTCCGAGGCTGCGATGCGATTTGGGTTGTGATAGATAGATTGACCAAATCCGCATGCTTTGTTCCGTACAAGATGACGTACAGATATGATCAGATGGCCGAGATATATGTCCGAGAGGTGGTCAGATTACATGGTGTGCCGAAGACGATCGTATCAGATCGTGATCCACGATTCACTTCACACTTTTGGCACAGTCTACAGCAGGCTCTAGGTACGACTTTACACTTAAGTACGGCTTACCATCCCCAGACAGACGGACAGTCAGAGCGGACTATCCAGACTTTAGAAGATATGCTGAGAGCTGTAGTACTAGATTTTGGTACTAGTTGGCAAGATTCACTAGCTCTTTGTGAATTCTCGTACAACAACAACTACCAGACTAGCATCGAGGTGGCACCGTTCGAAGATTTATACGGAAAGAAGTGCAGATCTCCTTTGTACTGGGATGACATCACAGAGGTACCAGAATTTGGGCAGAATATACGTCGTGAGGTGACTGAGAAAGTAACGATACTTCCGCAGCGCATGCAGCCGACACAAGATAGACCGGAGAAGTATGCGAACATCAGACGTAGACCGTTAGTGTTTGAGCAGGGAGACAGAGTATTCTTGAAGATTGCTCCTTTCAGAGGCGTTGTCAGATTTGGCAAACGTGGGAAATTGTCCCCGCGATACATTGGTCCATACGAGATTCTCGAGAAGATAGGAGATCGTGCCTATCGACTCGCCATTCCACCTTCTCTATCTGGGATACATGACGTCTTTCATGTATCGATGTTGCGTAGATATATGCCAGATAGTTCTCATGTCATTCAACCTGAAGAAGCCGAGCTAGATCAGACTTTGAGTTACGTTGAGCAGCCAATTCAGATTCTTGATCGAACAGAAAAACAGCTCAGAACGAAAAATATGCCGTTGGTGAAAGTCCAGTGGAGTCGTCATGGCACTGAAGAAGCCACTTGGGAGACAGAATCAGAGATGAGACAGAGATATCCCGAGTTATTTTGATGATGTGAGTTCCTGTTTAGATTTTTGTCATTGCTTCTTTTACTTACTGTGATTGATTACCTGCGAGTTCGCGGACGACCTCATCTCTTAGAGGGGGAGAATTGTAAGGCCTGAAATTTGATAATACTCTCTTGAACTATTATTGTTAATGGAAGCATGAAGAAGGAAAGGAAAAGTGAAGAAATGTAATGGCAAGAAGCCTCGGACAGAAAAGTTGGCACCCGAGCGGTAGGAAAAGACCGCCCGAGCGCCAGTGCATGCTAAGGGTAGCATTCGAACAGAACATGCCGCGCCCGAGCAGTAACTTTTGACCGCCCGAGCGCCAATGTAGAACAAAGATTGTGCGCAGACAGAACATCTCGCGCCCGAGCGGTGAAGTTCTACCGCCCGAGCGCCGATTGTAATGCACGAAAATTTAGAGGAAGACACGTATGATATGGCATGCAAGATATATATACATCAATTGTCTTCATTTCTTCAGAGATTCAGTAGCAAAGTACCGATTGAACTCCATGGCTATTCTAAAGCTTCTTTATCCCTTAGAAATTTAGGTAGGCAAGATCTAGCCATCCAAATTTCGATCCAAATATAGATTCATGCTCTTCATGCCATATGCTTCAAAAGGATGTAAGTTTCATTCATTTCCTGCATGATTTGAGATATTGGTGTTGAGGAAATTCGGATTTGAGGTAGATTATGTGTTCTTGAAATTATTCGCAACCGGATCGAAGAACGGATACCGTATATGTTATTATCGGTTTTTTTTTCCAGCTATGTATGAGTTAGGTTATTCAGATTTGTATAGAGGTGATGATATGATCTTGCTTATAAGTTGTTGAGCTTGTTGTTGGCATTACCGGTATCGAAAGATTACGTCGTTATGCCGTCGAAATGTACCGAGATTGAATATTGATCCGTATATGTATTGCTTTAAGTTAGAGATTGATATGGTGCATTGTATATATGTCATTTCAGATTGGATTTGACAGATTCGATATCAAGAATACGAGACTTCGACTTCTACGAACGACAAGAAAGGTATAATTCAATGTTGATTCGGAAAGATACAACTCGAGCTAGATTCGACTTGAGTTTCCCTAAATCACATACTAGATGATTATTACCTCGTTATGCTTTATTTATTGATTTATCTTAAAGCATTGAGATAGGAGAGTCCTTGGTAGATTAGCCAAGCCGGATATTCGGTTGTGTCGATGGGCGTAGGAGAAGGTTCACTCCTATGGTAGACATTCGATACAGAGGACCGAAGTCTGGGAATAAGACGTGCCTCCACCCCGATTGGGAGAGTAGGTGGGAGACTTGTTACGTCTTCTTCACACCGGGATCCCTAGACTTAGAGTCGAGTCAAAGATATGAGTTTGATCTACGTTGCCTGATTTAGATTAGTTGTGTTTCATAGACTATGGAACATATTAGTATTGTTTACATTCATGATATCATGTTCATGATTTATATTGTGTATATACATGTATACATTGTTTTATACTGGGATTTATTCTCACCGGAGTTTCCGGCTGTTGTTGTGTCTGTATGTGTGCATAACAACAGGTGGGGCAGGATCAGGGTCGAGACGAGGATGATTGAGAGTTGATAGCGTGGTGATCACGGGTGTAGCAGAAGAACTAGTTGTTGTATTCTACATGTATTAATATTTTTAAACACTAGTTTGATTGTATGAATGAAACAAGACATGTATTTGCTTTTAATGAAGTGCAATAAATCTTATGTATGTGTAGTATGTTAAAAGTAAATTTTTGACCCACATTTTTTAACAAAGATCAAATTAATCCCTAAGATAATCGAGTTAGAGCCCGGGTCTCCACACTAAATCTCTCAAAAACCACTCAAAACATAAATAAATAGTCTTAAAAATATCTTTAACATCATTTAAAATCATAAATCATAACAAGTGTGGAAAACTAGCGTCGGTCTTCAGGTTATGTCCACCTTCAGTCCAGTCAGATCAACTATCAAGACCTCCATAATCATTACTATCATAATCGCCTGCATCAATCACACCTAGTGAGTCTAAAGACTCAACACACCATAATCTTGATAACAAATAATAATTATACGTATCACATACAACAGTGAAAATACTTGTACTTAAAATATCGTTTTCATGGAGATGCATAAACATTAAACACGAACATTTTCGTAAACATTTTCATTTTGCATAAACTTTAAATATAAGCATGTTCGTAAATATTTTTCATTAACATTTTTACATCAACATAAACATATCATATCACATAAACATATTCATATTCATCATAAATATATTCATATTCATATCAATATATTCATATACATGTTCGTTTTCGTTGAATTCATATCGTTAATTGTGATTTTCGTGTTCTTCTACGTATTGGGCGATGGATCCATCTACATATAACTATAGTACTGGACGACGGGGACACCAGCGACACTCTCACCCGTCAGCTGGACATTGGCCTTACATATTAACATATTAACGTATTTGTATTCGTATCCATGAAGATACGATCGTCGGGATCCCACTAGGACCATAACCCTCACGACATCTCCAACATATCATCGTATTTAGTCACAATCCCTTCACGTCTTTCAACATTTCGTGTTTCCATCACTTAATAAAAACATGCATATAATATTGTTTTTCTTTTAAACCAAGCATGCAACATATCTTTTAAATGCTAATGTTAAACTATAAAAATCCATAAAAATTTAAAGATCATAACTTAACATATAACAATTCATAAACATCCATAAACATTTTAAAATAAACATTTTAACATATTAAAAATCCATAAACATTTAAAATAAAAGTTTTAACATATAAAAATCATAAAAAGCCATAAATGTTTTAAAATAAACATTTTAACATCAAAAACATTTAAAATAACATTTTGACATATTAAAAATCCATAAACATTAAAAATAAACATATTAACATTATAAAAATTCATAACCATCCATAACCATTGAAAATGATCATATTTTCATATAACACAGCATTCAGGACACTGCTATGACGTTTACTAATTTTTAGGTGTAAAATTATCATTTTACACCTGACGTAAAATTCTTCGAATTTGACTTTTTTTTAATGACTCTATACAATTCAAAATAATTATGTAAGCTTACATGAATTTTCTCGTATTTTTATTTAGCTTAAATAGAGGACTTTTAAATTACTTTTTAAATATAATATATTAAGGCGTTTTAATCCCGAATTACACCAAACTTTCATATAAAATTCCCAAATTATACACATAGACTTTTAATAATTATTTGAGCTTAAATATAATTTTTCATAATTTTATTAAGCTTAAATCTAGGTATTTCAATTAATTCTTTAATTAATGTTTCGTGCGACGATTAAATCCCGGATAAATCTATTTTGATCCAAAACTTTAAACATAACATTTTAATATTTATTCTACCCTTCCAAATCATGAGCCACACCTGTGGAACCATGGTTCCAATTTTAGCCTTTTAATTTTTTTTTTGTCACCTATACGAACACACCGAGCCATCTCCTAAAACACTCGAGCCAAGCTCGAGCCACCTCAAGCCAAACCCGAGCCAACCCATCTAGGAACCTTCTTGACCAAGCCCAAGCCCCTGAACCTAGCCCTGGCTTGCTCAAACTCTGCTGGAACTTGACCCAAACTCTACATGTGTTGTGCATGTGTATCCTAGCATATCTTAGGGCTCCTAGCTAGCCTAGGGCTCTTCCAGCCGAGCCACTACCAAACCACCATGACCCTAACCAACCTGTACCATGCCCAGTCCCAGCCCAGACCAACCCAAGTCCTGAAACCAGCGCACGATGCACCTGAATCAGAAGACACAAGCTGCGTGTTCTCCATTGCTCCCTCACGGTTTCCATCTTCTCTCGAGCCAGCAGCCCACCAAGCCACACCATCCCCTAGCCCGACCCCTGCCCATCTCTCTTGGACCTTGCTGGACCAGCCTGGCTTGCCCCTAGGCCAGCCGCAAGCCTCCTACTCCCTAAACACACATCAGCGTACACCACATGGGGGAGAGTCCCACTTCACGTGGACTCTTCCCCAGCCTCCTCCCTCGACCCTAGCCGGCCTAGGACCCTACCTAGCCTTCGAACCTGACCCTGGCCAAGCCCCCAACCAGCCCTGGCCAGCCCCATGCCCCATGCATAAGAAACCGAATCCATGATCCACAACATATACCAAAACTCACGGCCCTACCTAATTAAACCCACGGTTCCAGCTTGAACGTTTCTGGTTTGTTGCTTTTGTGTGCGATTTTAGACCTTTAAACTTGTGGAAATACAGGCTAATTCATATCCTAATTCATGGCAGCCCCTTTAACAACACAAAAACATGTTTTTGGAATCAAAAATCACAAGTTAATCACATGCATGTGCATAGCTACAAAAATACAATTTGTGTTCCTTGTCTTCATTCAAAACATGATCAAATAAATACTATGGTGTGGTAGATGTTTGAAGAAAAGAGATATGGTGTGCTTTTGCGTATTTAACGCACGATTATTCGTTGACAATTGCGAAGAACGACAACAAACAACCTTGGCTTGATTTCCTTTTGAAATTTCAAAACTTCTCTTCAATCTCTCCTTGTGTGTGCCGTGATTGAGTTGGAAGAGTTTAGAGTGAATTCTCAAAGTTGGGGCGTGGGTTATGGGGTTTAATTGTATATTATATAGTTTAATTAAACACTAATCAAGCCTTGGCCCATTAAGAAGTTAATTAGGCCCATTAGTGCTTAATTAACATATTTAAAAATTATTTTGCTTAAATAAGTTTGTGAATTTATTAGCCGGATTGTCAAAACGTTCGTATTTTTGTTGAAAAACCAACACAGATAAAATTTACGTCCCAGTGTATAAAATCACCTCAAAATCCCTTATTTTCAAAAATAAGAAAAAGCATCACCCTTAATGTAAATAATTAAAAATAATTAACCAATAAAACATTTTCTATTTTACAGCCCTCGATCTCCGTTCCCGACCGCAACTCGAATAATCTTTAAAAATACATTTAATGCAACCATGTAGAAAAATATGTTTTAAACATGTCAATATGCATAACATAATTAATCCATGCAATTAAACAATTAATAGAAACACACAAGGAGTTTAATATCTTGCATGCATGTGGTTCGCGTAGACCTTCAAATTCTCGAGACGTTACAAGCAGATGGAGCAACCAGCTCCAACCAAGGTATGTAGTAACTCGACCCCAGTTCGATCTTTTAATAGTCGAAACTAGATCGCATGTCCATTGTTACCATTGAGGATATGAGGTTTGATGTAAGAATGAGAATATCGTGAGGGGAGAAGGCCCCAGATGGAGCCCATTTATGGGAAAAGGCCCTATAGAGAGCCCCGACGATCGTATTTCTATTCGATGAGGATAGGCCAGGGTCCAGTTGACTGGTGAGAGTGTTGCTGGTGTCCCCCGCCGCCCAGTACTGCGGTTTCATGTAGATGGATCCATCGACTTTTTGAGGTTTGAGTAAAGTCACAATTAACGATCTGAATTCAATAAAGGAAAAAGGAAAATGTTTATGATCATGAAAAAAGTTTTATGTTATGTCATGTTCCACCATCAGCGTCGGGCAGATCAGTCGTCAAGCCTCAAAGTTGTAAGTTTTTACATGCTTTAGTATGATGTTACCTGCATGACGACATGGATATTATGTTTAAGCTACATGTTTATTAGCTTTTTGAGTACTTATGTTTTGCATGTTTAGGTTGCTAAAATGAGTTAGGATATGTCATATGATTAGAGATCTTAGATTTAAAAACATGTTGGTTATGTTAGAATTTGGAAAACGTTAAGATAAAATGCCTCCTAGACGTGCCCCTGTCAATAAAAACCAAGCAGAGAATAGTGTGAATCATCAAGGAAATGGACCTCCACCACCACCAGGGGATGCTTCTACACGTGCATTAGAGGGGATGGCTCGTTAAACGTCTGTATTTCTTTTGCTTAAATAGTACAAATTTTTTTTTAAAAAAAAAAACCTTACATAGCATCGGCTGAATCATACACATTTGCATAAAAATATTTTAGAACCATTTTAAAATTAAAACAACCAACTATATATTTTAGAAATACAGCCCATACTATAATCTCTCATAAATCACCCAAAAGCATAAATAAAAAGTCGTAATCGTCTTTAACATAATCATAAACATAATTGTGGAAAGCTAGAAGCGCTAGTACTCGGGTCGTGTGCACCTTCAGTCCACTCAGGTCAACCATCAAGACCTCCCAAAACATTAATATCATAAACACCTGCATCAATCACACCTAGTGAGTCTAAAGACTCAACACACAATAATTGTGAGAACCTGAGATTTTTCGATCCAAGGCGAATCAAGTAAGTAATACGAACTTGAAGTTTAACTCAAACTAAACCCTAAAATTTTCGTTCCAACTAGATAACTTGAATATTAACTTAGATTTCAGTAAATTTAACTCGAGAGAATAACTTCAAAGCTCTGAGATCAACTCAACATGAAGCCAAGCTGAAAGTAACTGCATCCATCGAAGTACTGTCACGGGAGGAATAAAACCCCAGCTCAAGGACTCGATCCTTCAGCTCAAAGAAGCTCAACCAAGCTTGTCCTAACAAGAACAAAAAGAGAGCTATAAGTGGAGCCAAGAGTTTGGACAAATTGAATATGCAGGAAATAACTTTTGCGTTAACATATGAAGGAGCTGCGGGAGGAGCTAAAGGCTAGGACATATTAATGATGCAGGAAATGACTCTTTAGAAAATCAAGGTGACATTTAAAGAGTGCATGAGATTTTGAACCACATTAAAACCCTTTCTTGGAGCCCAAGTGGTCGACCAAAGTGGGCTAGGTGGAAGGTCTTTTTGTTGCCTATAAATACTATTCAATAGGTTGAGAAAGAGCACCCCAATACCTCTCAAATTTTCGAATCCCATCTTCCCCTCAAGTCTCGGCCGAAGTCAAGGAAGAAGGAGGAAATATTTTCGTGCAGTCCAGTACGGAAACCCTGTGTCGAAGTGCTGCCCAATCAATGACAGTGTTTGTTAGAGTTGCGGCGAAGTACTGCCGAAATTTCAAAAGGAAACTTTGAACAAAAATTCAGTAAGTGGGCTTTTGTTAAGTATTTCGTTGTATTTTGCTCTTTGCATAAAAATATCATGACATGCTAATGTATTTCACTATTTTCGAAAATTACTGTGCACTACGTTTAAAATTTTGATCGATTATGTGTTCTCTTCTATGCTTCGAAATTCTTGGTTCCGCTGTGTCAGTATGAAAACTCTGAAATCTGAACATCTGAAAAGTTCTGTCTGTGACTTCTGATTTCTGTTGCACTGTTACGATTCGAATTTGAAATGGGACGAGAATTGTAATTCTGTCTGGCCCTCATTGGTGGGTATAGAACCATGTTCTGTTCTGGCCCCCATTGGTGGGTATAAAACCATGTTCTGGCCTCACCCCTTAGAGGACTAACATATTGGGGACAATTTGACTATGGAAATGAGATGAGTAACAGTGTTCTGTCCGATCTGTTCTGTTCTGTTCTGAATTGATTTGATCTGTTTCTGAATTGCTATGAATCATCTGATAAATTCTGTCATTTATTCGATTCGCTTCTTTCATGATAAGTTAAGAATATTAAGTTTTGAAAGCCTATTAAAAGGACGTTTTAAGAAAAACTAAGTTCTATATGTATCTTTGGAATCGATCGACCCCCACTTACTGAGTGTTTCCCAAAACACTCACCCTCTTAAAATTTCAGATAAAAATGAAGAGCAAATAAATGAGGAGGAGCAGGAAGCTTTCTGGGGTTGGTGATCGATGATCAAGAGCAAGAGTCAAGTTATCCCTTTTGTTTAGTTTTCCGCATTTCGCAACTTTGATGTATTTTATTTCATTGTCGTTGTAAGACAATACTTTATTTATGAAAAAGAATGGTTTTATTTGATACGAGGCTTTATTGTTTTCAATATAATTGTTATACAATGCCGGATGTCACCGACGCTTCCGACCCGAGGCGTGACATTTAAGTGGTATCAGAGCCGCCAGGTTCATGACAGACAAAATTTGGCTAAGTCAAATTTTGGCAAAAGCCTAGTGCATCCCAATTCGAGTCCAACTATCATCTGTTCTTGAAAATCCAACTTTCATCTGTTTCCTAACTTTTGAATAGCCTTCAAAAATCTATCTCTTCAATTGCTTTGCAACTTTTAGTATCAAAAGTTTTCCACGACAACTTTGTTTCTATTTTGTGCCTTTTTATCTTTGATACGATTCTGATGCTTTGCCTTCGATTTTATCCTAGGAAATGGCTGCTCCTCGTACTCGCGCTCAGGCTGCCCTTCACATGTGCCAACTCACGATAGATAACCAAAATAGGGAGATCGCGACTTTGAAAGCGCAACTAGCTAGGGAAAAATTAGAGAAACAGGAACTTATTGAGAGTAGACACATACTTGAGACTGACGTACTACGGATGACTCATCATTTGTACTTGGCTGAGACCCAGCTCCTACAGATACCGACTGATTTCGCCCGCATCGCGCGCTTAGCTTCACTTAACAGGGATTTGCTGGAGAGGGTAGAGATAGAGCGAGGACGTGCTGCTCAGGCCCGTCAGCGCCAGGAGGAGTACAACGCCAGACAGGATCGGTACATTTCGAAGCTCCATGGCACTATGGACAGACTTCAAGATCAGAATAATTACCTGCATTTGGTGATAGAGAACATGGAGGAAGAGGAGGTAGCACCGATGGAGGTGGCCGGAGATGACAGCGCCAGTGACAGCGATGGCGGAGAGATGTTCAATTAGATTAGCATTATAATATCTGGGTTGTAATAAAATTTGTGACTAAGAAAATACTGTGTACCAAATTATTTTGAAACTTTCTATTATCCTTCTATTGCATATTTAAAAATTTGATGAGTATCATATGTATAAAATTGTTTTTATTTTTATAGGAAAACAACATGGATATTCAACGCATTATAAATGAACTTCAAAATCAACTTCAGGAAAAGGAGTCAGAAATTAAAACACTGAAAGAAAAAAATGAGAAACTCGAAAGAGATAATTTCCAGTTAGACGGGAATAATGTATGCATGACGGAGGATCTTCGTGAGGCCAGAGAAGAAGAGAAGAAACTACGCGAGGAAGTAATACGTTATGCCGCTTATCATCTAGAGTCGGAACGTCGACACGAAATCACCAAGCAAGAGTTAAACAAAGCTCAGGATAGGATTTTTACCCTCAAAATCCGGGACGATAGCCTTCTCAAAACACAACGCCGTCTGGAGAAACAGATCCCAGATCAAGAAATCAATGAGAAAGTAAGCCAATCAACAATACAGGAGCTACAAGATCAACTAAACAACCTTGATCATCACAACACACAACTGCAGAATTACATTGAGCACCTGCAAAATGAAGTGGTCAACATGGAAGAACTCGTAGAGCAACTAGAAGAAAACCCGATGGAAGAAGAAATTAACGAGGCAGTAGGCGATGGAGAGGTTATAGACGAGTAGAGAGAGAACTCTAGAATAGACATTGATTGTATTAAGAATTATTTGATTTACCATTTGTTTCGAAACTTTTGCTTGTATGAATTTCAAAAATTTAATGAAATTATTTTAATTATACTTTGTGGCAAACAAATACATGTTTATAGGATATGGTAGGCAGACCACCCCGAAACAACCGTAACCCTCGTGGCGCCAACAAAAATGAAAATCCACCACCACCTCAGGAAGTAAACCTCAGCCAAGAAGATATGATGACAATAACCACTATCGTAGCTGCGACGTTGCAAGGATTCGTGAACCCATTAGCTAACGCCATCCAACCACATCAAGAACCACAACCGCGTGGAATTAAATACCATTATGAATCTCTAAGAAGGAATCGAGTTCCAACCTTCGATAGAAACCCAGACCCGGAAGTCAGTCACAACTGGCTCAAGAACGTCGAAACACAATTGCATTTACTGGAGGTACCTGAAGAACTGAGAGTGGAGGTTGTAACACCGTTTTTGGAAGACCGAGCTAGGAAATGGTGGGAAACTGTATCGCCATCTTTGACAGAAGTGGAAGAGATCACATGGCAGATTTTTAAAAGAGAGTTTTTGAAACAATACTATCCAGCTGAATTTAGACTACAGAAGTTGGGTGAATTTGAAAGCTTCAAACAGGCTCCAGACATGTCAGTAATGGAGTACACTTCACGATTCAACGATCTGGGAACCTATGTCCCAACGATCATGTCGGATGAAACGTTAAAAATGCATCGTTTCAAGAAGGGACTCAACAGTCGAATTCAGTCGGCATTGGCAGTATTCAAGCCAAACAGCTTTGCGGATTTGATGGGCGCTGCAATGAGCGCAGAAACAGATATCAAACGCCGTGAGGAAGAAAACAGGAGTAAGAGACCGTTGGTCAACCAAACTACTCAAAATGGTCCCAAGTTTAAGAAGCCTAATCATTCAAGTGGACCTCCAAGAGGAAATTTTAACAGTGCTGGCCACACCGAAGGAAAGTGGTGCGATACATGTCGACAGAAACATGTTGGAGAATGCTATCGGAAGACAGGTGCTTGTTTTAAGTGCGGAAAGGTGGGTCATAGAATTAAGGATTGTCCGGACAACAAGGAAAAAGGGGCGGGGCCCAGCAAACAACATGAAAACAAGACTAATGCTCGGGTTTATGCAATCACCCAAGAGGAAGCTGATAACACCAATGAAGTGGTGGCAGGTACCATTTTACTCAATGAAATGCCTGCATATGCTTTGTTTGATTGTGGTGCCACACATTCATTTGTGTCTAGAAGATTTGCTAAAAAGCTTAAACTTAAACATGATACTCTTAGTGAACCCTTAAGAGTGGCAACACCGACGAGTAAAGTAATTGAATCACACAAAGTGTATCGAAACTGTAAAATTTGTATCAGCAATCAAACTTTCAAAGCGGAATTGATTCAACTCAATATGGTTGAGTTTGACATCATTCTTGGAATGGACTGGTTGGCTAAAAACCATGCCATGGTAGACTGCCAAAGGAAAGATATTAGACTTCAGACTTCGAACAAAGAGGAAGTCATATACCACGGGAAATCCAAAGAACGAAAATCTCTACTATATGCCTCACAAGCCTGGAAGGCCATAAAAGGAGGTGAAGAGATTTATCTAGCAGTAATCAATGAGGTCAAAGTGGGAGAAATCCTAAAGTTAGACGATATTCCAATTGTTTAAGAATTTCCAGATGTTTTCCCTGAGGAATTACCGGGGAAGATACCCGATAGGGAAGTAGAATTTGAAATCAATTTGGTCCCTGGTGCTGCACCAATCTCAAAAGCACCATACCGAATGGCTCCAGCAGAATTAAAGGAGTTAAAGGAGCAACTCCAGGAATTATTAGACAAGAAGCATATTTGCCCAAGTGTATCCCCGTGGGGAGCGCCAGTGCTATTCATAAAGAAAAAGGACGGGAGCATGAGGCTATGTATTGATTACCGTGAGTTGAACAAGATAACCATAAAGAATAAGTACCCACTCCCGAGAATAGATGATCTTTTTGACCAGTTAAAAAGAGCAAAGGTTTTCTCAAAGCTCGATCTGAGATCTGGTTATCATCAATTGAAGGTCAAAACTAAGGATATACCAAAGACTGCTTTCAGGACAAGATATGGACATCACGAATTCACGGTAATGCCATTTGGTCTAACAAATGCTCCTGCAGCATTCATGGACCTTATGAACCGAGTATTCAAACCATATCTCGACAAGTTCGTGGTCGTTTTTATAGATGATTTCTTGGTATATTCACCAAGTGAGGAAGAACACAAGGAACATTTGCGTCTCACGTTGCAAATGCTGCAAGAAAAGGAACTATATGCCAAATTCAAGAAGTGTGAATTCTGGTTAAAGAGTGTGGCATTCTTAGGCCATATAATCTCAGAATTTGGAGTGTCAGTAGATCCTAAGAAAGTAGAGGCAATTAAGGATTGGCCTCAACCGAAAACTGTAACCGAGGTGAGAAGTTTTCTTAGATTAGCTGGCTATTATAGAAAATTTGTGGAAGGATTTTCTTTGATAGCCATTCCACTCACCAAACTTACTCAGAAAAACTCAAAGTTCATTTGGAATGAAGCTTGTGAAAGAAGTTTTGAAACTCTGAAGACGAAACTCGCATCCACACCAGTACTAGTTCTTCCCGATGATGGTAAGAATTTCACTGTGTACAGTGACGCTTCCAAGGAATGATTAGGGTGTGTGCTTATGCAAGAGGGTCGGGTAATTGCGTATACCTCACGACAATTGAAACCGTATGAGCAGAATTACCCCCCTCATGACCTTGAGTTAGCTGCAGTTGTGTTTGCACTTAAAATCTGGAGGCACTACCTTTATGGAGTAAAATGTGAGGTGTTTACCGATCACCAGAGCCTCAAGTACATTTTCACCCAGAAAGAATTAAACATGAGGCAAAGAAGGTGGATGGAACTTCTAAAGGATTATGATTTGGTAATCAATTATCATCCAGGAAAGGCGAATAAGGTGGCTGATGCATAGAGCCGAAGAAATTTTGGAAAAGTAAGCTTATCTTCACTATCAGCGCGACCAGGACTACGGGAAACCATCAAATTAAAGCAGAGTCAAGACACCTCTATCCTTAAAATTAGAGAAAAAATCCGAGAAGAAAAAATTCCAGAATTTCAAATAGATGATAATGGGATACTCTGGATGAAAGGACGATTGTATGTGCCGAATATCGATGGAATTCGAGAGGAGGTAATGGCCGAGGTGCATAAATCAAGATTTTCGGTGCATCCAGGGACCACCAAAATGTATAGGGACTTAAAAAATAATTACTGGTGGAACGGAATGAAGAAAGACGTGGCTGTCTTTGTTTCCAAATGCCTAACCTGTCAACAAGTCAAGGCAGAACATCAAAGGCCTGGAGGACTGTTACAACCATTGGAGATACCGGAGTGGAGATGGGATAACATCTCCATGGACTTTGTAGTCGGGCTACCAAAATCAAGACAGGGTCACGATGAGATCTGGGTAATCATTGACAGATTGACCAAGTCTGCCCATTTCTTGCCAGTGCGGATGAATTATAATTTGGATAAATTAGCCACTCTGTATATGGACAACATAGCAAAACTACATGGAGTTCCGACAAGTATACTGTCTGACAGAGATCCAAGATTTGTATCAAAATTTTGGAAAAGTTTCCAAAAGGCTATGGGGACCAAGATTACTCTCAACACGGCCTATCATCCCCAGACTAATGGCCAAACCGAAAGGACAATTCAGACCCTCGAGGATATGTTGCGGGCATGTGCGCTGGATTTTTCTGGAAATTGGAGTGAACAATTACCCCTGATCGAATTCGCCTATAACAACAGCTATCACAGTAGCATCGAGATGGCTCCGTATGAGGCTTTGTATGGAAGAAAGTGCAGGTCGCCCCTATATTGGGACGAAGTCGGAGAAAAAGCTGTTACCGGACCAGAACTTGTTCAGATAACCGTTGAAAAAGTAGCTGTAATCAAAGAAAGACTCAAGGCAGCCCAAGATAGACAAAAGAGCTGGGCAGATATGAGAAGAAGACCGTTGGAATTAGAGATTGGTGAAAAAGCTTACGTCAAAGTCTCTCCCATGAAATGAGTGGTTCGGTTCAGTAAATCCGGAAAGTTGAATCCGAGATATATGGGACCGTTTGAGATACTGGAGAAGGTAGGAACCTTAGCCTACCGATTAGCGTTACCACCGGACATGGCCAGAATACATAACGTTTTCCACATCTCACAGCTGAGGAAGTATGTCCCAGACCCCAGTCATGTACTCAAAGTTGCACCACTGCTGATTGAAGGAAACCTCAACGAAGAACTCAAATACAAAGAAGTCCCTACCCGAATAGTGGACTCAAAAGACCAAGTGTTGAGAAACCGGACAATACCTTATGTCAAGGTACAGTGGTCAAATCATACCGAAAGGGAGGCAACTTGGGAACTCAAGGAGAAGATGCGATCACAATACCCTCATCTATTCGAAAGAACGAGCTGATGCAAGTTTCGAGGACGAAACTTTCAATAAGGAGAAAGGGATGTGAGAACGCGAGATTTTTCGATCCAAGGTGAATTAAGTAAGTAATACGAACTTGAAGTTTAACTCAAACTAAACCCTAAAATTTTCGTTCCAACCAGATAACTTGAATATTAACTTAGATTTCAATAAATTTAACTCGAGAGAATAACTTCAAAGCTCGGAGATCAACTCAACATGAAGCCAAGCTGAAAGTAACTGCATCTATCGAAGTACTGTCACGGGAGGAATAAAACCCCAGCTCAAGGACTCGATCCTTCAGCTCGAAGAAGCTCAACCAAGCTTGTCCTAACAAGAACAAAAAGAGAGCTATCAGTGGAGCCAAGAGTTTGGACAAATTGAATATGCATGAAATAACCTTTGCGTTAACCTATGAAGGAGCTGCGGGAGGAGCTAAAGGCTAGGACATATTAATGATGCAGGAAATGACTCTTTAGAAAATCAAGGTGACATTTAAAGAGTGCATGAGATTTTGAACCACATTAAAACCCTTTCTTGGAGCCCAAGTGGTTGACCAAAGTGGGCTAGGTGGAAGGTCTTTTTGTTGCCTATAAATACTATTCAATTGGATGAGAAAGAGCACACCAATACCTCTCAAATTTTCGGATCCCATCTTCCCCTCAAGTCTCGGCCGAAGTCAAGGAAGAAAGAGGAAATATTTTCTTGCAGTCCAGTGCGGAAACCCTGTGTCGAAGTGCTGCCCAATCAAAGACAGTGTTTGTTAGAGTTGCGTCGAAGTACTGCCGGAATTTCAAAAGGAAACTTTGAACAAAAATCCAGGTAAGTGAGCTTTTGTTAAGTATTTCGTTGTATTTTGCTCTTTGCATAAAAATATCATGACATGATAATGTATGTCACTATTTTCGAAAATTACTGTGCACTACGTTTAAAATTTTGATCGATTATGTGTTCTCTTCTATGCTTCGAAATTCTCGGTTCCGTTGTGTCAGTATGAAAACTCTGAAATCTAAACATCTGAAAAGTTCTGTCTGTGACTTCTGAATTCTGTTGCCCTGTTACGATTCGAATTTGAAATGAGACGAGAATTGTAATTTTGTCTGGCCCCATTGGTGAGTATAAAACCATGTTCTGTCTGGCCCCCATTGGTGGGTATAAAACCATGTTCTGTTCTGGCCCACATTGGTGGGTATAAAACCATGTTCTGGCCTCACCCCTTAGAGGACTAACATATTGGGGACAATTTGACCATGGAAATGATATGAGTAACAGTGTTCTGTCCGACCTGTTCTGTTTTGTTCTGTTCTAAATTGATTTGATCTGTTTCTGAATTGCTATGAATCATCTGATAAATTCTGTCATTTATTCGATTCGCTTTTGTCATGATAAATTAAGAATATTAAGTTTTGAAAGCCTATTAAAAGGACGTTTTAAGAAAAACTAAGTTCTATATGTATCTTTGGAATCGATCGACCCCCACTTGCTGAGTGTTTCCAAAAACACTCACCTCCTTACAATTTGAGATAAAAATGAAGAGCAAATAAATGAGGAGGAGCAGGAAGCTTTCTGGGGTTGGTGATCGATGATCAAGAGCAATAGTCAAGTTATCCCTTTTGTTTAGTTTTCCGCATTTCGCAACTTTGATGTATTTTATTTCATTGTCATTGTAAGACAATACTTTATTTATGAAAAAGACTGGTTTGATTTGATATGAGGCTTTATTGTTTTCAATATAATTGTTAAACAATGTCGGATGTCACCGACGCTTCGAACCCGAGGCGTGACAATAATCTTGATAACAAGTAATAGGTATAAAATCACGTGCAACAGTGAAAATACTTTTACGTAAAAATAACATTTCATGACATGTAAACATAAACTTTAACTTTCCTTTTTCATCAACATGATATAACATAAAACATTTTTCATGATGATAAACATTTTTGCTTTTCTTTTGTTGAATTCAGATCGTTAATTGTGACTTTCCTCAAACTTCAAAAAGTCGATGGATCCATTTACATGAAACCGCAGTACTGGGCGGCGGGAGACACCCGCAACACTTTCACCGGTCAATTGGGCCATGGCCTATGCTCTTTCGAATAGAAATACGATCGTCGGGGTTCTCTCTGGGGCCTTTTCCTATAAATGGGCTCCCTCTGGGGCCTTTTCCCCTAACGATATTCTCATTCTTACCGTTACCTCATATTCGTAATAATGGAAATACGATCGTCGGGCTCCCACTGGGACCGTCACCCTCACGATATCTCCAATATTATCGAATTACTCACAATTACTTCACTTCCTTCAACGTTTACATTCTCGTTACTTTATGAAAATCATGCATAACATATAATTTTGTTTTTGAAACCAAGCATGCAACATGTCTTTTAAAAGTCTTTCTTAAATCATAAAAATCCCATAGACATTTAAAAATCATAACTTAATCATGAAAATTTCATAAACATTTAAAAATAATCATAATATCATAAAAATAACATTGAGAGCAGTGCCATGACGTTTACTAATTTCTAGGTGTGAAAAGACCGTTTTACCCTTGGACGTATAATTTTACGTTTTTGACTTTTTCTTAATTTCTTTGACTCTAACATGTCCCAAATAAATATTTAAGCCTACATTAATTTTCTCATATTTTTATTTAGCTTAAATCGAGGACTTTTAATTTAATCTCTAAATGTGACTTATTACTACGTTTTAATCCCGAATTAAACCAAAACTTAATATAAAATTCCCAAATTAAAAACTTAGACTTCTAATAATTATTTAAGATTAAATATAATTTTTCATAATTTTAAAAAACTTAAAACTAGGCGTTTCAATTAACTCGTTATTTAGCGTTTCGTGCGGCGATTAAATCCCGGATAAATCCAAAACTAGTTATTTTGATCCCAAAATTTAAACATAATGTTTTCATGATTTATTCTACCATTCCAAATCATGAGCCACCCCCGTGAACCCATAGATTCAATTTTAGCTCTTAAATTTTTGTTTTTGACCCTTAACCGTTCAACCCGAGCCATCTCTCGATTTACTCAAGCCACGCCCAAGCCAACTCAAGCCAAACCTGAGCCAACCCATCTAGGAACCCTCCTGACCAAGCCCAAGCCCCTGAACCTAGCTCAGGCCCGTCCAAACCCTGCTGGAATCGAACACAAAATCTGTCCATGGAAGGAACCCACGCCTATGATCTCCTATCCCACTAGGACTCTTCCAGCCGAGCCACCACCGAGCCACCATGACCCAAACCTTCCCTAGACCACGACTAGACCCAGCCCAGACCAGCCCAGCCCATAGATCCCAGCAGCGAAGCTCCTGAACCCAGGGACAGCAACCTCGCTAAAGCTTCTCCTCACGCCTCCATCTTCTCTCTAGCCAGCAGCCAACCCAGGGGCTCCAGTCCCTAGCTCAACCCCTGCCCATGAACCTTGGACCCTGATGGGCCTAGCCTGAGCCACCTTGCCCAAGCAGCAAGCCCCCTTGGCTGCTGTCCCTTACCACATGTTGCGCGAGGAGTCCCTTCTCCATGGGACTCCTCCAAGGCTGCGCGCGACCCTGAACCACATCCAGAACAAGCCCCCCTCGAGACCTGGTCGAACCCCTAAGCCCCATGCATAGTGATCGAACCACTTGAAGATTGCACATACCATGAACTCACGTTTCTTCTATTTCCTTTGGCCTATGCTTCCAGCTTGTTTCCTATCATGAATTCAGCGTTTTGTGTGTTTTATTAGGACCCTAAAACTTGTGAAAAATGTCCTTGATCAATACCCTAGTCATGGCAGCCCTTTAACACATATTAACCAAGTTTTTTGGATGAAAAATCATGAGTTCAAAACATGGGTATGCATAGTTGCGAAAATATTATGATGTGTGGCTTGTTTTTCATGCAAAACGATTTTAAATAATTACTATGGTGTGAATGATGAGAAAAAGGAGAATATGGCATGCCTTTGCATATTTTACGCTCGAAAACGAAGCGACGATACGAAGAACGGCGACGTACACCTTGGCCGAATTTTCCCTTGAACTTTCAAAGCTTTTATCTTGATTATTGCTTGTGTGTGTCGTGTAAATTTGGGGGAAGAGATTGGAGAGAATTTTGGAATTGTAGGGAAGTGGGGCGTGAGGTTTAGTAAGGGTTATGGGGTGGGTTTTGAATATTAAATATCTAATTAAACACTAATCAAACTTAGGCCCACTAAAAAAATTAATTAGACCCATTAGTGCTTAATTAAAATATTAAAAATTATTTTGTTGAACAAATTTTGTGAATTTATTAGCCGGGTTGCCAAAACGTTCGTGTTTTTGTTGAAAATCCAACACCGATAAAAATTACGCCACGGCGTATAAAATCACTTCAAAACTCCTTATTTTCAAAAATAATAAAAAGTATCACCCATATTTTAAATAATCAAAAACAATTATCCAATAAAAACATTTTCTATTTTTCAGCCATCGGTCTCCGTTCCTCGATCGCAACTCGAATATCTTTTAAAAATACATTTTAATGAAACCATGTAGAAAAATATAATTTAAACATGTCAATATGCACAACTTAATTAATTAATTCAATTAAAACAATTACTAAAATACAAGAGAATTTAATAATTGCATGCATGTGGTTTACGTGGACCTTTAAATTTTCGGGGCGTTACAATCTTCCCCCCTTAAATTGAATTTCGTCCTCGTGATTCGCTTATCCTTAATAACCCAAAGTTTAGACTTAGTTCTAGTATCCCAAAAATCCACGCTTCCGCTGTGTTACTCTGATAAAACTTAAACTCTAGAATGTCCTTACGTCTTCTTGATCCTAATTAAATTTTCCTTCTAAATCCTTATTTACAAATCGCAACTTAAAAAGACCCATAATGACTTAGTGTTGATGTTATTATAACCTCGAATTTCAACTTTTCTTAAAATTCTCAATAATAAAATATGGATGACCATACTTATCGTATATTACTTTTCTTATTTTATACCCAAAATATTCATCAACCTATCCAATTTCAATCTTAAAATCCCAAACGTTTCCGCTAACGCTTAGATTTTCAAGCATAATATTGATTCATTCTTAAAAACCCTTGATTCAAATTTCTTATAATACTAAAACCAAGATATCTCAAGGTTCTGAATATTCTTAAAAGTTTAAATAATCAAAATTCTTACCATATAACCCATTTAATTCGCACTTATTGCTAAACTAGTCCCCAAATTCCTTAATATTTGCAAAATAAATTCTTAATTTCCTCAAAAATTATCTTAATTGGTCCTTAATTTCGAAAATCCTACGATTAACCCATAAGTTTTTGGCATTCTTAATTTCCTTCTATTAGTTTCCCGTAACATAATTTCAAAAATTTTAAACTTATTAACCCAAAATCAATTCTCATAATCAATCTTACTTTTCATCAAACGTAAAATCCCAATTTATACATTTTATTATTCCCAAGTCCTCGCAAATCCTCGAATCATTATTTCTTATGAGTAATTCCCAAAAATTAATTCAACAAGTAACCATGTATCATCAGTATTTTCTTAGAAAAATCTATGTGTCTTATAAAACATTCATAATATTCACGATTAACTTATAGCCCAAAAAGTAGAATGTCAATACTAAAACCCAAAAATCAACATAGTCCAATTCCACGACAAAGCCAACATGCGTTGAAATCACATAATTTCTTATTTCATATCGTATCACGTATGAAAATTCTAAAGCATATAAAACATATATCCTCATAATGCTATTAAACATAAGACGTAAACATATAATTCATATAATTATGCAGGTAACATCATGCCGAATCATATGAAGCATGTAAACTTACAAGTTTGAGGCTTGACGACTTATCTTTCCGGCGCTGATGGTGGCACAACCCTTTACAGGAACTTTGCTCTGATACCAACTGAAACTTCTATCTTTCTTTTGCTTAAATAATACTAATTTTTTTTTAAAACCTTACATAGCATCGGCCGAATCATACACATTTGCATAAAAATATTTTTGAACCATTTTAAAATTAAAACAACCAACTATATATTTGAGAAATACAGCCCATACTATAATCTCTAATAAATCACCCAAAGGCATAAATAAAAAGTCGTAATCGTCTTTAACATAATCATAAACATAATTGCCGGAAAGCTAGAAGCGCTGGTCCTCGGGTCATGTGCACCTTCAGTCCAGTCAGGTCAACCATCAAGACTTCCCATAACATTAATATCATAAACACCTGCATCAATCACACCTAATGAGTCTAAAGACAAAACACACCATAATCAAGATAACAAGTAATACGTATAAAATCGCATGCAACAAGGAAAATACTTTTACATAAATATAACATTTCAAGACATGTAAACATAAACTTTAACTTTCCTTTTTCTCAACATGATATAACATAAAACATTTTTCATGATCATAAACATTTTTCCTTTTTCTTTGCTGAATTCAGATCGTTAATTGTGACTTCTCTGAAACCTCAAAAAGTCGATGGATCCATCTACATAAAACCGCAGTACTGGGCGGCGGGGGACACCAGCAACACTCTCACCGGTCAACTGGGCCCTGGCCTATCGTCTTCCGAATAGAAATACGATCGTCGGAGTTCTCTCTGGGGCCTTTTCCCATAAATGGGCTCCCTCTGGTACTTTTTCCCCTCACGATATTCTCATTCTTACCGTTACCTCATATTCGTAATAATGGAAATACGATCGTCGGACTCCCACTGAAACCTTCACCCTCACTATATCTTCAACATTATCGAATTAGTCACAACTACTTGACTTCCTTCAACGTTTACATTCTCATTACTTTATAAAAATCATGCATGACATATAATTTTTTTTTTGAAACCAAGCATGCAACATGTCTTTTAAATGTCTTTCTTAAATCATAAAAATCTCATAGACCTTTAAAAATCATAATTTAATAATGAACATTTCATAAACATTTAAAAATAATCATAATATCAAACGTTTACTAATTTCTAGGTGTAAAAAGATCGTTTTACCCCTGGACGTATAATTTTACGTTTTTGACTTTTTCTTAATTTCTTTGACTCTAACATGTCTCAAATAATTATTTAAGCCTACATGAATTTTCTCATATTTTTATTTAGCTTAATCGAGGACTTTTAATTTAATCTCTAAATGTGACGTATTAATGCGTTTTAATCTCGAATTAAACCAAACCTTAATATAAAATTCCCAAATTAAAAACTTAGACTTCTAATAATTATTTAAGCTTAAATATAATTTTTCATAATTTTAAAAAACTTAAAACTAGGCGTTTCAATTAACTCGTTATTTAGCGTTTCGTGCGGCGATTAAATCCCGGATAAATCCAAAACTAGTTATTTTGATCCCAAAATTTAAACATAATGTTTTCATGATTTATTTTACCATTCCAAATCAAGAGCCACCCCCGTGAACCCATAGATTCAATTTTAGTTCTTAAATTTTTGTTTTTGACCCTTAACCGTTCAACCCGAGCCATCTCCCGATTTACTTGAGCCACGCCCCAGCCACCTCAAGTCAAACCCGAGCCAACCCATCTAGAAACCCTCCTGACCAAGCCCAAACCCCTGAACCTAGCCCAGGCTTGTCCAAAACCTGCTGGAACCGAACACAAAATCTGTCCATGGATGGAACCCACACCTATGATCTCCTAGCCCTCTAGGACTCTTCCAGCCGAGCCACCACCGATCCACCATGACCCTAACCTTCCCTGGACCACGCCTAGACCCAGCCCAGACCAGCCCAGCCCATAGAACCCAGCAGCGAAGCTCCTGAACCCTAGGGACAGCAACCTGTGCTAAAGCTTCTCCTCACGCCTCCATCTTCTCTCGAGCCAGAAGCCAACCTAGCGGCTCCGGTCCCTGGCCCAACCCCTGCCCATGACCCTTGGACCTTGATGGACCTAGCCTGAGCCACCTTGCCCCAGCTGCAAGCCCCCTTGGCAGCTGTCCCTTACCACATGTTGCGCGAGGAGTCCCTTCTCCATGGGACTCCTCCAAGGCTGCGCGCGAGGGGTCCTAGCCCTTCTTGACCCTGACCCTTGTCCAGAACGTGCCATCCTCTAGACCTGGTCGAACCCCTAAGCCCCATGCATAGTGATCGAGCCACTTGAAGATTGCACATACCATGAACTCACGTGTCTTCTATTTTCTTTGGCCTACGGTTCCAGCTTGTTTCCTATCATGAATTCAGCGTTTTGTTTGTGTTATTAGAACCCTAAAACTTGTGAAAAACGTCCTTGATCAATACCCTAGTCATGGCAACTCTTTAACAAATATTAACCAAGGATTTTGGGTGAAAAATCATGAGTTCAAAACATGGGTATGCATAGTTGCGAAATTATGATGTGTGGCTTGTTTTTCATGCAAAACAATTTTAAATAATTACTATGGTGTGAATGATGAGAAAAAAGAGAATATGGCGTGCTTTTGCGTATTTTACGCACGAAAACGAAGCGACGATATGAAGAACGGCGACGTACACCTTGGCTGAATTTTCCCTTGTACTTTCAATGCTTTTCTCTTGATTATTGCTTGTGTGTGTCGTGTAAATTTGGGGGAAGAGATTGGAGAGAATTTTGGAATTGTAGGGAAGTGGGGTGTGAGGTTTAGTAAGGGTTATGGGGTGGGTTTTGAATATTAAATATCTAATTAAACACTAATCAAACTTAGGCCCACTAAAAAAATTAATTAGACCCATTAGTGCTTAATTAAAATATTAAAAATTATTTTGTTGAACAAAGTTTATGATTTTATTAGCCGGGTTGCCAAAACGTTCGTGTTTTTTTTGAAAATCGAACACCGATAAGAATTACGTCCCGACGTATAAAATCACCTCAAAACCCCTTATTTTATTATTTTCAAAAATAATAAAAAGCATCACCCATATTTTAAATAATTAAAAACAATTATCCAATAAAAACATTTTCTATTTTTCAGCCATCGGTCTCTGTTCTTCGATCGCAACTCGAATATCTTTTAAAAATACATTTTAATACAACCATGTAGAAAAATATAATTTAAATATGTCAATATTCACAACATAATTAAATAATGCAATTAAAACAATTACTTAAATACAAGAGAATTTAATAATTGCATGCATGTGGTTTAGGTGGACCTTTAAATTTTCGGGGCGTTACAGCTCGTCTCTTCGAGCAGCAGTTACAGCAGCAGCAGTTGCAACAGCAGATGCAGCAGCAACAGATACAGCAGGCACCTAGGCCACATCAGGATATATATGATCAGTTCCGGAGGCTAGGGCCGAAGGAATTTTCTGGCACCACCGATCCCTTTGCTGCTGAAAGTTGGATCCGTTCACTTGAGGTACACTTTCGTTATTTGGATATGAGGGATGCGGATCGAGTGAGGTGTACTACTTATCTATTCAGGGATGACGCTTCTTTATGGTGGGAAGGAGCCGAGCACAGTGTTAATCTTGCTACTATCACTTGGGCTCATTTCAAGGAAATATTCTATGAAAAATACTTTACTGCCGATGTTAGAGGGCGACTGATGAGGGAGTTTATGACCCTCCGCCAGGGGGACGCGACTGTTGCCGAATTTGTAAAAAAGTTTGATAGAGGTTGTCGTTTTGTACCCCTTATTGCCGGGGATCCTATAGTGAAGCTTATGCATTTCATGGATGGCTTACGACCTACGCTTCGCAACAATGTTATGATGATGCGTCCATTGGATTATGTTACCACTACTGCTTATGTTTTCCAGTCTGAACAGTCTTTGAGGGACATTGATTTAGAGAATCAGCGCAAGAGGCAGCACTTTCAGAACAACAATCAACCAAATAAAAATCCATACACGGGTCCTTCTAGGCCACACGGGCCTCAAAAGCCCCAAGGTCCAGTCAAGAAGCAAGCACCACAAAAGCCACAGAATCCTTGAGCACCAAAGCCTGCTGGGAGGTAACCATGCAAGGAGTGCAACCGTCTACATCTTGGCAAATGTGAATGGGGATCCTTTAAGTGTTTCTACTGCAAGGAGGCTGGACACAAAGCTGCTGATTGCCCAAAGTGGAAAGCAGCTACTACGGCACGAGCTTATGTTATGAATGCTGAAGAAGCGGACGAAGAGGCAGACACTACACTCATTACGGGTAACCTAGTCATTTAGCATTTTTATATTGCTTATTATTGCATGAAATGTTAAATTGGTTGTTGGAATTAAATTGGGATTAAGCTTAACCTAGTGGAAATTAGGTTGCATGTTTTATTTAGTTGGACTTAAGTTATGATTCTAGAAACCATAGAAAATGATATTAATTTTGTGCCTTATTTTATGTAAAGGATGACTTAATTCCAAATAAAAATTTTGAGGGCCAAAATTTAGAGAAAATCATAACTAAGGGATTCAATAAGGGTATCGAAATTATTGGGGTTAAATGTGCAATTTCAAAGAATTCGAGGGCTAAAAAGTAATTTTCGATAATTAAGGGATCTAAGTGCAATTATCGAATTCTTAAGAGCAACAAATCCAATTTTTGGAATTTAAGTGATTAAAATAAGAATTATCGAAAAACATAAGGATTTAATTGCAACAATTCGAAAATTTGGGGACTAAAGTGCAATTTCGAAAAAAATTGAAGGGCTAAAATGCAATTTTTCAAAGAAATGCTTAAGTTCAACGCGTAATCTCCACATAACTTTGCGAATTTAATGATAGTAAATCTTTAAGCATCAACAAGAAAAGATTTAAAAAACATTTTTCGCCGCAAGGAGGATCATCATTCTAGGTGTAGCTTCCTATGCATTGCTAGATTCAAGGCTATACATTCATTCATATCTGAAACCTTCATCAAAAGATTGAATATTACTCCTCAATATATGGGTTTGGGATTCAAAGTTTCTATTCCTTCCGGTGATCAAATGCTCACGTCTAAGATTGTCAAGAATCTGGAGCTTCGTTTATTCAAAAGACGCTAGCATGTGTCACTACCGCACCTGCCCCTATCAGTCAGAAGTTAGAAGATGTTGATATTGTCAGAGATTTTCCTAGCGTCTTTCCTGAGGACATTTTTGGAATTCCGCCCGATCATGAGGTGGAATTCTCTAATGACCTAATGCCGGTCACAGTTCCTATATCTAAAGCACCTTATCGTCTAGCACCTGCTGAAATGAAAGAATTAAAAGATCAAATCCAAAAATCGCTAGACAAGGGTTTCATTCGCCCTAGTTATTCTCCATGGGGCGCACCGGTATTATTTGTGAAAAAGAAAGATGGTAGTATGCGTCTATGCATTGATTATCGAGAGCTTAATAAGGTCACTATCAAAAATAAAATATCCACTGCCAAGAATTGAAGATTTATTTGATCAGTTGCAAGGAGCATCAGTATTTTCTAAAATTGATCTGCGTTCTGGATACCACCAATTGAGAGTAAAGGAGTCAGATGTTCACAAGAAAGCGTTCAGAACTAGATATGGGCACTACGAGTTTATGGTCATGCCATTCGGTCTGACTAATGCGCCAACGATCTTCATGGATCTCATGAATTGCGTATTTCAGCTGTATCTGGATCAATTTATTGTAGTCTTTATTGATGTTATCTTGATCTATTCCAAGAGCAGATAGGAGCATAGTCGTCATTTGAGGACAGCACTGTAAGTTCTGCAAGACGGGAAGTTATATGCAAAATTCAGCAAATGTGAGTTTTGGCTTGATAGAGTGGCTTTCTTAGGCCACATTATTTCTAGTGATGGCGTCGAAGTTGATCCAAGTAAAGTTGAGGCAGTAAAAGAATGGCCAGTACCTAAGAGTGTTACCGAGATTCGCAGTTTCTTGGGACTAGCTGGCTATTATCGCAAGTTCATGAAAGGATTCTCATCTATTGCAGTACCGTTGACATACTTGACCAAGAAGAATGCGAAGTTTATTTGGGGATCCGAGTGTCAAGACAGTTTTGATAAGTTAAAGCAAGCCTTGATATCAGCACCAGTGTTATCTATGCCATCGGGGCAAGAGTATATTCTATACATCGACGCTTCTAAACTTGGTTTGGGCGCAGTTCTGATGCAAAATGACCGAGTTCTAGCCTATGCGTCGAGACAGTTGAAGATTCACGAGAAAAACTACCATACTCATGATCTTGAGCTTGCAGCAGTGGTTCTTGAATTGAAGATTTGGAGACATTACCTATATGGGGAGAAGTGCAAAATATTCACCGACCATAAAAGTTTGAAATACTTCTTAACCCAAAAGGAATTGAATATGAGACAGCACAGATGACTTGAATTAGTGAAATACTATGATTGCGACATTAGCTACCATCCTGGAAAAGCTAATGTAGTGGCAGACGCATTAAGTAGAAAAGCAGCGGCTATCACTAATCTATCACTTCAAAGACCGTTGCAGTCCGAGATACAGCGGTTTGAGCTTACAGTTTATGCTAGGGGCAAAGCCCCTAATCTTGTCACATTATCAGTGCAGACGACTTTGAGAGACAGAATTCGTGATGGGCACTACTGATGAGCAGTTGCAAAAGTGGAGAGCAAGAGATGTAGCCAAGGGTCGGAAATTATTTTCTGAAATGTATGGTATAGTTCGTTATCGAGATCGGTGACGATTCTTTGAGAAATCTTATTATGAAAGAAGCCCATGGCACACCATATTCCATTCATCCGGGCAGCACAAAAAATGTATAAAGATTTGCAGTTGTTATATTGATTGCCAGGCATGAAGAGAGACATTTTGAGATTTGTATCCGAGTGTTTGACTTGTCAGCAAGTTAAAGCAGAGCATCAAAGACCAGCAAGGAAATTGAAGCCACTTCCTATTCCCGAGTGGAAATGAAAAAATCTCACTATGGACCTTGTTGTGGTATTTCCAAAGACTGTTAAGGGATTAAATGCCATTTGGGTGATAGTGGATCGTCTTACGAAATCAGCGCATTTTCTACCTATTAAGACGACATTCACCATGTTTCAGTATGCAGATTTATATATTCGAGAGATAGTTCGTCTGCATATGATTCCAGTGTCTATTGTTTCTGACAGAGATCCGAGATTTACGTCGTCTTTTTGGAAGAACATCCATGCAGCGATGGAGACCAAATTATTATTCAGTACAGCATTCCATCCTCAAACCGATGGTCAGTCAGAAAGAGTTATTCAGATTTTGGAAGTTCTACTAAGAGCATGTGTTATCGATTTTCAAGGCAGTTGGGAACCATGTATTAGTGAAAATAGCACCTATGAAGGGTGTTATGCGCTTTGACAAGAAGGACAAGCTTAGTCCAAGATTTACTAGTCAGGTTGAGATTTTGAAGAGGATTGGGACACTAGCTTATAGAGTGGCATTGCCAGCAACACTTTCTGGAATTCACAATGTGTTCCATATTTCTATGCTGCGGAAGTACATGTCGAATCCGTCACATGTGCTAAATTATGAACCTCTTCAATTAACTCCAAATATGACTTATGAGGAAAGACCTGTCCAAATCTTAGGAAGGCAAGAAAGCCTTTTGAGATACAAAGTCATTCCAATGGTCAAGGTCAAGTGGCTGAATCACTCGGAAGAAGAAGCTACTTGGAAAACAGAGAGAGACTTGAAGAGTCGCTATCCAGAACTATTCGGTAAGTTCTAATTTCGAGGACGAAATTTTATTTAATGGGGGAGGAATTGTAAGGTCCAAAAATTAAGACGACGTAATCCAACTGCATGCAAATATAGGAAATATGAAAATAACTAATTAATTGATTTAATTGCCTAACTGATTATGTGACATGCATGATTATTTGTTAAATAGGATTTTATTATTTTTATGCATAAAACTGTATTTTAAGGATTATTCAAGTTGCGATTGAAGAACGGAGAGCGAGGGCTGAAAAAACGTAAAATATTTTTTTTAAATAATTTTTTTTTAATTATTTAAAATATGGGTGTTGGTTTTTCAACAAAAATACGAACTTTTTAGTAATCTGGCTATTAAATTCACAAATTAATTTTATCAAAACCATTTTAATAATTTAAATTAAATCTTAATTAAGACTAATGAGCCTAAATGTTTAGCTTAATAGGCCTAAGCCTAGTTAGTAATTTAATTAGTATTTAATATGTTAATCACCTAAAACCCTACACACATATTCACGCCACCTTTTCAGATTATTGACACCACCAAAACCCTCCAATCACACAGCACACACACACTCAAAATTGGCGAGAAAATTTTCGAAGGGTTCAAGGTAGAATCAAGCCAAGGTCTTGCTCCGTTCTTCGTCGTCAACGTTTATTCGTGCGTTTAAAATGCAAAGGCACGCCATACATCTTTTTTTCTTGTCTATCACATCGTATTAACGTTTTTAATTATGATTGTATGAAAACATGGTGTTCTTATGGTTATTTTCGGATTTATTCTTATGCATGATATAAACCATCGGACTTATGCTATGATTCACGTCTTTTTCAAATACTAAGGGGACGCCATGATGTTAATACATAACCAAGTGATGTTTTTGTACGTTTGAAAGGGGTCCTAGACACACACCGAACACCACACATCAAGGAACAAGAGGCTGGGTTCAATCTTTCTGTCGTGGGGTTTGGGGCGATCGGGTTGCATGGTGTAAGAGGCTGGAGGGTCATGGCTTGGGGCCAGGGCTTTGTCAGGGGGTGGTTTAGTCTGAGAAGGGGTCCTAACCACGTAAGGGTTTGATTTAAGAGGGCTGGGAGGAGTCCTAACCCACTAGGACTCCTAACCGAGAACAGGTGCAGACTTGCGCAGGGGTGCACGGCTTGAAGGTTAGTTAAGGCTCGGTCTAGGGCTCAGGGGCTGGGCTAGGTCAAGTCTTTAGTGTCCTAAGTGGGTGCACTAGAGTTTGGTTTGGGTGCTGGGGCGTCGGCTAGGTCCCTAAGTTCACAAATTTAGAGCCCATGTAAAGTGATTCTCTCGGCCACTGCTGGGTATTGCTTAGGGGCTCACGTTTTTTTGTTTGGAGTTTGTTCCTAGGGGTTCCAAGGGTCCAGTAGGGTGCTCTAAGGAGTTGGTCAGAGTTTGGAAAGGTATGGCTTGAGGGTGGCTCGACAAAATCGAGACATGGCTCGGTGGGATTTTATGGGTCATTTGAGGGTTTTCAAAGCAAAATATTTGAAACATGGCTCACGGGGGGTCGAGCCATGGTTCATGAGGGCTAAATTAATATAAAAAGTCTAAGTTTAAAGTTTAGGAATTTTATATTAAAGTTTGGGATTGTCGGGATTAAAACATTATCAAAACGATTAATCATGAATTAATTAAAAAGCCTAGTTTTTAAGCTAAATAAAATTATGAGAATTTTAATTTAAGATTAAATAATTATTTGGGACACGTTAGAGTCAAAGAAATCAAGAAAAAGTAAAAAATTAAAATATCAAGTCCAAGGGTAAAACAGTCTTTTTACACCTGAAAATTAGTAAACGTCATGACAGTGCTCTAAATGCTATTTTATGATATTATGGTTATTTTTAAATGTTTATGAAGTTTTACGTGATTACGTTTTGATTTTAAATGTCTATTGATTTTTATGATTTAAGGAAGACATTTAAAAGACACGTTGCATGCTTGGTTTCAAAAACAAAAATTATATGTTATGCATGATTTTTATAAAGTAATGAGAATGTAAACGTTGAAGGAAGTGAAGTAATTGTGACTATTGTGTGGTTACATTGGAGATATCGTGAGGGTTATGGTCCCAGTGGGAGCCCGACGATCGTATTTCCATTGTTACCATTGAGGATATGAGGTTTGAGGTAAGAATGGGAATATTGTGAGCCCATTTATGGGAGAAGGCGCTAGAGAGAGCCCCGACGATCGTATTTCTAGTCGATGAGGATAGGCCAGGGCCCAGTTGACCGGTGAGAGTGTTGCTGGTGTCCTCCGCGGCCCAGTACTGCGGTTTCATGTCGATGGATCCATCGAATTTTGAGGTTTGAGGAAAGTCACAACTAACGATCTGAATTCAATAAAGGAAAAAAGAAAATGTTTATGATCATAAAAAAGGTTTTATGTTATGTCATGTTGAGGAAAAAAGAAAAAGTTAAGGTTTATGCATGTCGTGAAAAAGTTATTTTGACGTAAAAGTATTTTCACTGTTGCATGCGGTATTATATGTATTATTTGCTATAAAGATGATGGTGTGTTGAGTCTTTAGACTTAATATGTGTGATGGATGTAGGTGTGGTTGAGGGAGGTCTTGATGGATGATTTGACTGGACTGAAGGTGCACACAACTCGAAGATTAGCGCTTCTACTTTTTCTGCATTTACGATTTATGATTCATGATTTACGTTAAAGATTTTAAGACTATTTATTTATGCTTTTGAGAGACTTTTGAGAGGTTTAGTATGGGCTATACTTTTCAAATTTATTGCTTTTTAGGTTGGGTAAAACAGTGACGATTTCAATTTATGACTATTGCACTTGATTTTTAAAATACTAGTTAGTTGGTGTTTTATTTTATTGGGTAAAATATTTTATAAAAATATTTTTACATAGGATATGTATATGGCTGAAATTATGAACTGCTTTTTTAAAAAAATAAAATTTTCTAGTACTTTTAAAGCAATAAAAAGGGCAGACGTTTCAGTTCCAGCCTTGTTTTACTTTCAAATTAATAACTTTTTAACCATATTTCATCATGTAGTGGCATTGTACTTGTTGGAAATCATGATGTGTTCATATATACGTAAAAACATTCCAAACTTTGAAATTAATTGACAAAACGTTTAGCGATTTAAACTCAAATATTTTTCATGCAAAAATACATCAAACATGCATAATATTGATTGAATGATGCGTCAAAGGAGTTTAGAACATGTATTTGCGTTTATAACGCTCGAATATTCAATCGTCGGCAAGGGTGCGAAGATGGACGACCGGACGACGAAAAACCCTAGCTTTTATTTCCTCCCCTTTTTTCAAAAATATTTGTTTGTGTAAGTGTGTGTTTCGGCTGAATCAAGCTGAATTATGGTGCTCAAAAGACCTAGATAACTTATTTATAGATTTAATTGCAAGTTAATGGACTTTGGTTTTGGGCCTCCAAGTTTAAGGGCAATTGGACTTACTTTATTTGGTTAAGTTGGGTCCAATAACTCTTATTTAATTAAAACATAAAAGTTTATAAAATTAGTTTCCCAAAAATAATATTTTTGATCTTTCAAAAACTCCTTGTTTACCCAAAACCGGCTTCCCTGGAGAAATCGAGCTCGACTCGTAAAATAATTCGAACTCTAACATTTTTAGGAAAAATTAAATCATTTTTAATCATATTATGAAGCCTTGAAAATATTTAGTGAAAAATAAATATTCTTATCTTGGTCGTCCCCGGTCTTCTTTCCGCTGCCTATTATCGAATATTCGGGTAAAATCCTTAGTTTCGTGAAATCATGTCATATAATCATGCAATCATACCTTTAATCATTTAATAAATATCACGCAAGCATTTAAAATCAATTAAATAAAATAATTAAGCAATTAAAATAATTTGCATGCATGTGGTTTACGTAGGTTGGTTTTCGAACGTTACATTAATTATTCGGTAATTTGGTATAACTAGAATAATTATTGACTTGATTAATTAAAATAATTAATTATGTCAAATAAATTTAGAAAATGTGTTAAAAATATGTATTTTAGAATATCCGAGTTAATGCGATATAAAATACATCCAAAGTTCAAATAACACACGAGAATAAAATAAATGAAAAACATGATAAATTGACACACATTACTATTATTAGTAAATAACTATAATACACACAAATACATACACCCATCTCCAGTTTCAATAAAAGAAGAAAAAGAAAACTCATCCCCAACCCATTTCTCGTCACTATTGTAGCAACAATAGAAGTATTGTCATAACTTCTTCGTTCAATGTCGTAACTCAAAATTTCTTGAAGGGTTTTGTTCCCCACATCCGTAGCTTCGATTTGAGCCATGAAACGCTATTTTGTTCTCTCAACATGGTATTTCTATCGACCCAAGTAAAAAGGAAGAAATTTTGAACTAGGCAAGACCGACCAGTGTATCAGAAATTCAAAGTTTCATGAGTTTAACTGGTTATTACCGAGAGTTTTTCAAAAATTGCTAAACCTATCACTCAGTTGACTTATAAAAATCATATATTCACTTAGTCTGATAAATGTGAGTCAAGTTTTGTTGAATTAAATGAGAGATTGACTTCTCCACCAATTTTCATTATTCCAAGTAGATCATGAGGATTTGTTGTTTGCATTGATGCATCAATTCGAGGTCTAGGTTGAGTTCTAATGCAACATGACCGAGTTGTAGCCTATGGTTCTTGTTAATTGAAACCGCATGAATCTAGATATCATGTACATGACTTGGAATTGGCTTATATTGTCTTTACACTAAAGATTTGGAGGTATTATTTCTTTGGTGAGTAATTTATTTAGATCATAAAAATTTGTAGTACATTTTCTCTCAATCAAATCTAAAAACGAGACAAATGCGTTGGATGGATCTTTCGAAAGATTATGATAGATATATCCAATCCTAGCCAGGAAAAGTGAATGCCATTGATGATTCTTTGAGTCATAAAATTTTTATTTAATTTATCTTCTATTCATGTTTTTTAGTTGCATGAGGATATTTTCACTTTTGTTTGGGTTTTCATATTCAAGGGAATGTCATTTGTGTGTCTTAGATTTCAATTGAACCAGAGTTGATTCAGATTGTCAAGTCAGCTCAGAAAACTTATGATCGGGTTCGGAAATGTTATGAGTTAATGTCTCAAGGACATCAATCGGCATTCACAATTCATTCAGATGATTTTTTTTAGTTTGAATGGAAGATTGGTTGTTCATGATAATTCTGAATTTCATAAAACTATCTATATAGAAGCTCATTGCACTCGTTACAGTATTCCCTTTGAAGGTAGGAAAATGTATCATATTCTAATACCTCGGTTTTAGTGGAAAAAATGAAAAATGATGTGGCTGAGTTTGTATCCAGTTGTATAGTCTGTCAGCAAGTCAAGGCAGAACATATGAGACCAGGAGGATTGTTACATAATCTTGAAGTTCTTCAGTGGAACTGGGAGCACGTGGCCATAGATTTTGTCACTCACTTGCCTCGTACATCTCGTCATTTTGATGTCATTAGTGGATTTTTTTTTTATAATAACAGTTTTTGAGACTTTGTATGGCAGACGATGTCGATCACCTCTTTGTTGGGATGAGTTTGGTGAAAAACATTTGACTAGACCTGAGATTGTTCATGAAATACATAATAAAGTTTAGTTAATTCGTCAGGGAATGAAAGCTGCTCAAGGTCGTCAGGCAAGTTATGAAAATAAACGTCATCGACCTCTACAATTCGAAGTTGGAGATTTTGTGTTTCAAAAAATCTCACCGTTTAGGGGTATTGTTCATTTTGGTATAATAGAAAATTTTTCACCTAGATATGTTGTTGGCCCTTATAAGATTGTTGAGTGTATTGGGACTTGCACTTATCGGTTAAAGTTGCCACAGTCTTCGTTTGGCATACACGATGTGTTTCATGTCTCTATGTTGCGAAAGTATGATCTCGATCCATCTCATGCGATTCAGCCTGACGAGGTTGAACTTGATCCCTCTCTATCGTATACTGAGTATCCGATTTGCATTTTAGACCGCAAAGATAATTTTCTTCATAATAAAATTACACAACTTGTTCGAGTACAATGGTCAATGCATGAGGTAGAAAAATCAACTTAGGAGACAGAAGAGAAGATGTGAGCATCTTATCTATATCTGTTTGATTTTTAGTATTGGCTTGTTGTATTCATATAATGTGTAAGATGTATGTGTATAAACAGAATTTTCGATGACAAAATTTGATTTAAGGGGTGGATTAATGTAAGGTCTTGTAATTAATTATCTGATAATTTGGCATAATTAGAATAGTTATTGAGTTGATTAATTAAAATAATTAATTATGCCAAATAAATTTAGAAAGTGTGTTAAAAATATGTACTTCAGAATATCGGAGTTCACACAGGAGCAAAATTAATGCAAAATGGGATAAATTGGCACACATTACTATTATTAGTAAATAAACATAATACACATATATACATGCACCCATAAATCATTCCAGTAAAAGAAGAAAGAAGAAAACACACCTTTACCCCTTTTCACGTCACTATTGTAGCAATATAAAAGAATTGTCATAACTTCTCCGTCAAATGTCTAAACTCAAAAACTCTTGAAGTGTTTTTTCCCCACATATGTAGCTTTGATTTGAGCCTTGAATCGTTGTTTTTTATGTTTGTTTCTATCCTCACGAAGCTCTATCTTTTTGCTGTTTTTCTGCATGTGGAAGAGGCCTAGCTACTCCTGGATTCCAACTTTTATTCTCGTTTTTTTGGTGTACTTTGGGGCTTCAAGATCTCCTTTACCACTTTATTTGTATCCCACGAGTTTTTTGAAGGTATACCAATTTTTAGGATTCGAAGTTTAAGCACTTCGATTCATTTTTGTTCAAAGTTGAGATGTGTGGTATAATGTGTTTGTTTTTGGGTCGCTGCGATTTATTCATTGAGAATTTGTAGTTATGATCTAAATAGGCTTGTAGTGCTCTATGTTGGCTTTCTTTGATCACTGAAATAATTGAATTTCAATCAGTTATGAATTTGATATGAATTTTCTATCAAAATGTGTTTAAAATGTATTTTGTATTTGAGTTAGGATGCAAACCTACTGTATTTCGGGAATATGAGCTGCGTGCACTAGGATTCTGGAATTTTGGTTCAAATAAAAGTTGTAGATCTATGAGTATCTTGAAATGAAACCAAAATCGTTTAATTCTATTAAGAATCGAGATAGTTATGCATATATTCCTGGAACTACTCTGTTACAAAATTCTGTACGTGAATTGGGTTGATGCAATGTGTTCTAATAAATTCTAGCCACAAACGATTGAGAATTTGAATATGTTTTCAACTAGACAAACTTAGATAATTGAGTTTTTTTTCATTTCTAATTGGTGGATATTGATTTGAGATAATAATGAGTTAGATATGAATTTTATTCTATTAAGTGTTGAATCTGCAAACTGTGACAGAACCAGCATCATTGGTTCTGTTTTCGGGTGTATGAAAGTGTTGAAATGATCTAATCTCATCTTAATGTCTTCTGATGAAATATGAGAATTTGAATTAAGATTTCAGTTGTATAATAAGTATATTTTGGATAAGTATTTGGTTGAGTTGAATCTTTAATAAAATAATTCGAAGTCGGGAAGTTTGGAAAATTTTATATGGATTATTCGTTATTGTGGAATGATGTATGAAATAATCGGCATATTATCTTGCTTGTTAGGCCGAGGAGATCAAAGCAGAGCTTGTTGTAGTTCAAAGTTGGTTCATGTACAATTCGGTAACATACGATGGTAATGTATAAATTTTGTTTTATACATATTTACATGTTTTATAGTTGTTTATGTGATTATGTGGACTTATATGAGCTGTTAAATGTCTTGTTGATGTTATGTTTAATTATCTGACATATTTATGACATTTAATTTATGGCGTAATTTTTGAGTCATATCATTCTTGTGACTTGTTTTTATTGTTATATTTTATTCCTGACACAAGTGGTTATTTCGGAATCAGCCGGTGGCTTTCTAGCCGATTTATCCATGATACCGAAATTATGATTGTCTATTTCTTGATACATTTTTTGTGTAATGCGCACTTGAAATATTGACATCATACGTTTTTTGTTATTGTGTGTTCCTGTTATATCATTATCATCTGTATGGATGCTGAGTCTTGGGTGTTTATTAGACAAAACACCACATACCTAGCATTTTTGGCAGGACGGTTTAGTTGTATGATTATGTAGCTTCCCTATGTGTTAAGGCTCAAGCATTATTCCTGTTTCTCGTACCGTTTATTAGCTTTTATTCTCCTGTTGTTATTGAGTCATGTTCATGTATTACATATTTCATTTTATTATATGTTTATGATTGATTTATGATTATCGTTATTGTTGTTTAACCGTTACATACTATAACCCTAATCTAAGTATTTTTTTAATGGGGGCAATTGTGGTTGCTGTTGGGCACCATAATAGATCATCATTGTAGTTTAACAGCACCAGCGAAAGCTCAGTGGAGCTCGTGATTGTGATATAATTACTCGGTTATAAAAGTCTAAGTCTCCTAGTTAGTCTATTTTTATTATATTGTAGTCTGGACAATTTTATGTCAGATTCTATTTACCGAGGAGATGTCCCATGTATTTGATGATTATTTAGAGTTGCTATGGTAAGTTTGGATTTAGTTTATGTTGTTGTGAGCCTTACCGGATTTATTTGAATTGTTGCCCCAGAATTGTTGATGTATGTCTGATCGGCATGTGTTTGTGATTTTTTATTAATCCAGTATCTTCGTCCTTGAGTCATTTTTCTATTATATCTTTTTAAATTTTTGGTATGCTCTATTTACGGGGAGGTAATGTCAAAATTTTTCCATGCCCTAAGTTACATTTTTAAATAATTTAAATCATTTTTCCACTACAGATTTAAATTTAATCATTATTGTTTGATAATTAATAGTAATTATAATAACTAGTTGTCGCAAATTCATTGAAAGATGTATGTGTGGATTATTAGATAGAGAAATGGGAAAATTCTTAATTTGGCCTTTGATATTTGTCTCTATTCAATTTTAGTTTTCTATATTATTCAATTTCAGTTTTATTCCATTATCTTTTTTTTTTCAATTTTACTTTTTTATACTCGACGCTGATATGTCAAGTGCACTCAATCAATAAAAGGACTAAAAATACAAAACAAATGAACAAATTGCTAAAAAAATGAAAGATGCGGGATTAAAACTCGATTTTGATAATAAAACGGACAAAAATCGCAAAACTTTAAATATAGAAGATGGGAAAAAAATTTCCCTATATAAATAAATATATAACATTTAGAATTGCTTTACATGAAAAACTATAGTCATTACAACTTGCAAGTGACTAATGAATGGAGTGTCGTTGGATTATACTTTTAGTCCATTGCAAAACAAAACAACATGTTATGTCGCATTGGATCAAAGTTTCACTTGACGAATCTGTATCCTATTCTCTACGTTCTTGGTTCTTATGCGCTATAATTAAGAAAGCGAAAATTGGAATTCTATAGTATTATCATAGGAAAATGATAACCATGAGAACATCATAAAGATTTTCCATCTTCTTGCTTACTCTTGATCTTCTTCCCTCTTTACTTTCGCTAAGTCCGCTTTTCCTGTGAAAACAGAAGTTGAAGCTCTTGTTAAGTGGAAGAAAACCTCTGTCACCATCTTCTGCTAATAGAAAATTTAAAAGAAGAAAATTAAAAAATCAATTTATTTCACTTTTATCTTCACTTAAAAGACGAGATAAACCGAGCTCGAGTATTAGCTCTCATGGTCTCACTTTGATTTCGCCTACAACTCGAGTTCGAGTACTCCCACCTCATAGATTAAGATCTAAAAAAAAAACGAGAGGAACTAATGATATTTTTATTTTGTTTTAAAAAATATCTAATGTTGGGTTAAGCATGCATGAGTGAAAGTAGTACTGGAATGAGTGACCTCTGAGGAAGTTCTCGTATGTCAAGCTGCCGACGTTGCGCCGCTTGATCTGTTTGGATAGGTAGGTCATAAAAGAGTGACTCAGAACTTAACGGATAATAATGTATGCTGGGGACAAGGCTGACGGTAGAGAAATGATAAAATTAATCTCTAAGGATATGAGATAAAAACAGTAGATAGATATTCACCTTCTCGGACTCATTGGCCTAAATGATCGATTCATTAGCACCCAATAGATGCATTTTATGCTGCCACGAGTATAAGAAATAAAGTTGTGCTTTGGTTAACAGTTATAGTTTTTGCCCTAGTGGTAAGCATTTGATCTTAACAATTGATATCAGAGTAAGGTCATGAGTTCAAGTCTCCCAAGAAGCCTATACTTCTTGAAGGTTGTTGGCTTAAGATTGCATGAGTGACAGTAGTACTGTGATAGGTGACCTCCTGAGAAGTTCTCGTGTGTCAAGCTACTGACGTTGTGCCGTTTGATCTGGTTGGTTAGGTGGGCCGTGAAAGAGTGACTCCAGATATTAACGAGTAATATTGTCTTTGTCGGGGACAGGGTTGACGGTAAGGAAAGGATAACACTAGTCTCTAAAGAATATTAGATAGCACCAACAGATAGACACGCACCTCTCTAGACTCATTGGCCTAACATCTCGACCCAATAACACATAAGTAGTTGCACTCTGTGTTGTCACGAGTATAAAGAAATAAAGTTACGTCTTGGCTAACAGCTATAGCAAATTTTTCGGTTATAATATATTAACATATATTATGTTTTATGTGTGTGTATATATATTAGTTTTGATATGTTGTTCACTTTGGTGCCCACCAATGAGGTGATACTCATCTATTGCATATACAATTTAGATATGTTTCATCATATCCAATATATGAGTGTCACCTTATTAGTGGGCATGAAGATTAGTACAGTGAGTTAGTAGCATATCAAAAATATATGTATATATATAAAACTAACATAAAAAAACAAAAATGTAATTTTCCAGATCACATTCATACCTAAATTTTCATGAATATTTTTACCACAAAAATCCTGCAAGAAAAACCTAAAATCTTAACTCCCCAATAAAATCCCAAGTTCAAGGATGATTACTTGCAACAAGATGAACTTAAGTGAGCCAAGAAGATATATGTATTGACCATAAAGAGTAAGTTTTATGATTACGGACTCCAATAAAATATTGCTACATAATGCAGGAAGAATATATTGTCTATAGGGCGTAAGTTTTATGATTATAGGCTCCAATAAAATAATAATAAATAATGCAAGAGTATTTTTCTTGGCTCACTTCTTGGCTCACTTATATATA
>NC_133308.1:18248720-18332946 GCF_012295235.1 Primulina huaijiensis
TATATATACACACACACACATACATATACAAAGTTGTAGGTTAAAAGAAGAAAGAAGAAAACACACATATACCCCTTTTCACTTCACTATTGTAGCTGTAATAGAAGAATTGTCATAACTTCTCCGTCCAATGTCTAAACTCAAAAATTCTTGAAGGGTTTTTCCCCACATCCGTAGTTTTGATTTGACCCTTGAATCATTGTTTTTATGTTTGTTTCTATTTGCATGGAGCTCTATCTATTTGCTGTTTTTCTGCATGTGGAAGGGGCCTAGCTACTCGTGGATTCTATCTTTTCTTCGTGTTTTCTGGTATACTTTAGGGCTTTTAGATCTCATTTACCACTTTATTTTGTATCCCACAAGTTGTTTGAAGGTATACAAATTTTTAGGATTCAAAGTTTAAGCACTTCGATTCATTTTTGTTCAAGTTGAGATTTGTGGTATAATGTGTTCGTTTTTCGGTCTCTACAATTTATTCATTCAGAATTTGTAGTTATCATCATCTAAATAGACTTGTAGTGCTCTATGTTGGATTTCTTTGATCAGTGAAATAATTGAATTTCAATCAGTTATGAAGTTGATATGAATTTTCTATCAAAATGTGTTTAAAATGTATTTTGTATTTGAGTTGGGATGCAAACCAACTGTATTTCGGGAATATGATCTGTGTGCACTAGGATTCTGTAATTTTGGTTCAAATTAAAGTTGTAGATCTATGAGTATCTTGAAATGAAACCAAAATCGTTTAATTCCATTAAGAATCGAGATATTTATGCATATATTCCCGGAACTACTCTGTTAAAAAATTCTATACGCAAATTGGGTTGATGCACTATGTTCTAATAAGTTCTGGCCACAAACGATTGAGAATTTGAATATGTTTTCAACTAGACAAACTTATATATTTGAGTTTTCTTTCATTTCTAATTAGAGTATATTGATTTGAGATAATAATGAGTTAGATATGAATTTTATTCTATTAATTTTTGAATATGCAAACTGTGACAGAACCAGCTGCTACATTTGTTTCTGTTTTTGGGTGTATGAAAGTATCGAAATGATCTAATCTCACCTTAATGTCTTCTGATGAAATCTCACCTTAATGTCTTCTGATGAAATATGAGAATTTGAATTAAGATTTCAGTTGTATAATAAGTATATTTTGGATAAGTATTTGGTTGAGTTGAATCTTTAATAAAATAATTCCAAGTCGAGAAGTTTGGAAAATTTTATATGGATTATTTGTTATTGTGGAATGATGTATGAAATATTCTGCATATTATCTTACTTGTTAGGCCAAGGAGATCAAAATTGAGCTTGTTGTCGTTCAAAGTTGGTTCATGTACAATTCGGTTACATACGACGGTAATGTATAAATTTTGTTTTAGACATATTTATATGTTTTATAGTTGTTAATTTGATTATTTGGAGCTATATGAGTTGTTAAATGTCTTGTTGATGTTATGTTCAATTATTTGACATATTTATGACATTTAGTTTTGGGCATGATTTTATGGCATTCATGTTGAGTCATATAATTCTTGTGACCTGTTTTTATTGTTATATTTTATTCCTGACACAAGTGATTATATCGGAATCAGCCGGTGGATTTCGATTCGATTTATCCATGATACCGAAATTATGATCGTCTATTTCTTGATACTTTTTTGTGTGATATGCACTTGAAATATTGACATCAAACGTTCTTCGTTATCGTGCCTTCATGTTGTATCATTATTATCTGTATGGAGGCCGAGTCTTGGGTTTATATTAGACACAACACGACATACATAGCATACTTGAAAGGATGGTTTAGCTATATGACGATGTAGCTCCCCTGTGTTTTAAGGCTCAAGCATTATTCATGTTGTTATCGTACAGTTTATTGGCTTCTATTCTCCGGTTGTTATTGAGTCATGTTCATGCATTTCATTTTTCATTTTATTATATGTTCATGCATGATTTATGATTATCGTTATTTTTTTTAACTGTTTCATACCAGAATCCTAACCTAAGTATTTTTTACTGGGGGCTACTGTGGTTGCTGTTGGGCATCATGATAGGTCATCAGAGTAGTTTTGTAGCACCAGCGGAAGCTCTGCCAGTGGAGCTCGTGATTGTGATATAATTATTCGGTTATAAAAGTTGAAGTCTCCTAGTTAGTCCACTTTTATTATATTGTAGTCTGAGCAATTTTATGTCAGATTCTATTTACCGAGGAGATGCCCCGTATATTTGTATGATTATTTAGAGTTGTTATGGTAAGTTTGGATTTAGTTTTTGTTGTTGTGAGCCTTACCGGATTTATTTGAACTGTTTCCCCTGAATTGTTGATGTGTGTCTGATCGGCATGTGTGTGTGATTGTTTATGAATACAGTATCGTCGTCCTTGAGTCATTTTTCTTTTATATCATTTAAATTTTTGGTATGTCCTATTTACGGAAAGGTAATGCCAAAATTTTTCCACGTCTTGAGTTACATTTTTAAGCATTTTAAACCAATTTCCACTGCATATTTAAATTTAATCATTATTGTTTGATATTTAATAGTAATTATAATAATTGGATGTCACAAATTCATTGAAAGATGTGTGTGTGGATTGTTAGATAGATAAATGGGAAAATTCTTAATTTGGTGTTTGATCTCTATTCAATTTTAGTTTTCTATATTATCAAATTTCAGTTTTAATTCGTTATCTTTTTTTTTTTCAATTTTACTTTTTTTTTTTGTACTTGAGGCTGATATGTCAAGTACACTCAATCAATAAAAGGACTAAAAATACAAAACAAATGAAAAAATTGCTAAAAAATGAAAGATGCGGGATTAAAACTCGATCTTCATAATAAAACGGACAAAAATCGCATAACTTTAAATATAGAGGATGGGAAAAAAATTCCCTAGATGAATAGATATATAACTTTGAGAATTGCCTTACATGAAAAACTATAGTCATTACAACTTACAAGTGACTAATGAATGGAGTGCCGATGGATTATACTTTTATTCCTTTGCAAAATTGAAAAACATGTTACGTCGTATTGGATCAAAGTTTCACTTGACGAATCTATATCCCAGTCTCTACATTCTTGGTTCTTATGCGCTATAATTAAGAAAGCGAAAATTGGAAATCTGTAGTATTATCATAGGAAAAAGATAACCATGAAAACATCCCAAAGATTTTCCATCTTATTGCTTACACTTCTTCTTCCCTCTTTACTTTCGCTAAGTTCGCTTTTCCCGTGAAAACAGAAGCTGAAGCTCTTGTTGAGTGGAAGAAAACTTTTGTCACCAACTTCTGTTAATAGAAAATTTAAAAAATCTCAATTTATTTTACTTTTATCTTCACTTAAAAGACAAGATGAACTGAGGTTGAGTATTATCTCTCATGGTCTCACTTTGCTTTCCCCTAAAACTCGAGTTCGAGTCCTCCCACCCCATAGATTTAGATCTAAAAAAAGACGAGATGAACTAATTATTTTTTATTTTTGTTTTAAAAAATATCTAGTGTTAAGTTAAGCATGCATGAGTGAAAGTAGTACTGGAATTAGTGACCTCTAAGGAAGTTCTCGTACGTCAAGCTGATGACGTTACACCGATTGATCTGGTTGGCTAGGTAGGTCGTAAAAGATTGACGTCAGATCTTAGCGGGTAATACTATATGCTGGGGACAAGGCTGATGGTAGGGAAATGATGAAATTGATCTCTAAAGATATGAGATAGCAACAGTAGATATACACACACCGCCTCGGACTCATTGGCCTAACAGCTCGACCCATTAGCACCCAAATAGATGCACTATATGGTACCACGAGTATAAAGAAATAAAGTTGTGCTTTGGTTAACATCTATAGTTTTTGATCTAGTGGTAAGCACTTGATCCTAACAATTGATATCAGAGTGAGGTCATGAGTTCAAGTCTCCCAAGTAGCCTATACTTCTTGGAGGTTGTTGGGTTAAGATTGCATGAGTGATGGTAGTACTGAGATAGGTGGCCTCCTGAGAAGTGTTTGTGCGTCAAGCTACTGACGCTACGTCGCTTGATCTGGTTGATTAGGTGGGCCGTAAAAGATTGACGTCAGATCTTAACGAGTAATATTGTCTTTGTCGAGGACAAGGTTGACGGTAAGGTAAAGGTAACACTAGTCTCTAAAGAATATATGTTAGATAGTACCAGCAGATAGACATGCACCTCTCGAGACTCATTGGCCTAACATTTCGATCTATTAACACCTAAGTAGGTGTACTCTACCCTGTCACGAGAATAAGAAAATAAAGTTGTATTTATTCTAACAGCTATAGCTTTGGCTTAATGGTAAGCGATTGATCCTAACGTATAGTTTCTTATATTCAAGAAATGAAAATTACAATTTTTTATCGCGTATTTTTTTTTTTTGCTATTGTGGTAATTTATATAATCAAAATCTAGATTTAGCGTGTTATATATCTTTTATACATTTGTAATTTTGATATTTTTGTAACTCTGAATTTTAATTTAAATATAAATAATAGAAATTTACGTTAAGTACACGTGTTTCAAACTAGTACTTTTATTTACATGATTATAATGGGTCCTTTGACCCTACAGTAAGGGTAGGACCCTCATGGTACATGATTTTCATTTGGACTACATATAAATCATGTGATCCCACATGAAAATGGCCAAATCATCGCCATTTATCTTACTTTCAAATGGGGTAGTACACCATTTGTAGGATCGAATTTCCCGATTATAATATATTAACATATATTATTATTTTATGTATTTGTATGTATTAACAGGGGCGGAGTCAGGATTCAAAATTATTTTGGGCTGGCTCCTTCTCATACTGTATTTAATAAAATAAATAATTAACTAAAAAATTTAAAATAAAAAATATGTAAACATTGACTTCTTGAAAACATAGAACAAGAGTATTTAATACCTTCAATAACATGGAGCTAAAACAGTACTGAAGTTGTGTTCTTCGATTCTTCTTAGAATAAAACTCATTAATTATTAAATCGTTATCAATTTTTTCAACCAAATCTTGTTCGATGTAGATTACCATAGAATCTCCGAAAAACTAAGCTTCCATCTTGTTACGAAGAGTTGTTTTAACAAGTTTCGTTGATGAAAATGCTCGTTTCGTTGTTGCTGTAAAAACGAGACGAGTTAAAACAAGACGAATCAAACTGTCAATTAAATAAATATATCATATTCGATAAATAAGTAAACGACGTAGATAAAAATGTATAAATCACCTATCAATCAAATCGTAGATTCCTGACTTATTTGTCTCAATTAATTTCAACATAATTCAGAAATAGTTGATAAATTCTGAAATATTTCATGATCAGCAACATCAAGTTTATAGTGATACAATTGCATTCTCAAGTGATGCAAATCTTGTGAATCGAAATCAAGATAAACTCTTAATTCCCAATAAAATCTCAAGTTCAAAGAAGATTACTTGCAACAAGATGAGTTTAAGTGAGCCAAGAAGATATATTTATTGACTATAGGGAGTAAGTTTTATGATTACAGGCTCAAATAAAAAATATTACTAAATAATGCAGGAAGAATATATTGACTATAGGGCGTAAGTTTTATGATTACATGCTTCAATAAAATAATAGTAAATAATGCAAGAATATTCTTCTTGGCTCNTGTACGTTAAAATTAGTTAAATCTCACCAAAAATCATTTGCTAAAGTAAAATTTATATTATGTAAGTACTCACTCTATGTAGTAAATATTTAATAATAAATATGTTATTTAATGTGAAGTCTTTTTCATTTTTTTAAAAATAAGTCAAATTTAAATTTTACGTCTCATGAAAATATAACTAAATTTAAATGTCCTCATTGATTGTATTATTTAATTTAATTTCGATTATAGTTTTGAGTTTTCTGTTATTTTTGTATAATAAGTTCTCATACTCTCTAAAATATTAAATAAAATATGCTTTTTTTTTTTTTACATAATATTATGTTTTACAACTTTTTAGTGGACAGTGTCGTCATAATTTTTTTTATATTATATGTTCATTAATTTATATTATTATTATGTATTTTAATCAGAACTTCAGTAAAATATTTTTTGAGTGGGTCTCTTGTGAGATGATGTCACAGTTCAATATCCGTGAAACGAATCGATATGGTCAATACAAATAATGAAAAGTAATGATTTTGACATAAAAAGCAAAACTTTTCATAGGTTGAGACATCTCAAAGATATTTTAAGTGTTAATTGATCAATCCATTTAATTATTAATTGAAAATTTATGTTCCGCACTCAATGTTTCTGTAATTTCATATGTAAGTTTACACATAATTAATCTCGAACTAGATCAATTTCTATCTTTTGAAATCCCACAAGGTGATTAAGTAGTTCATTATACTAAATTTTATAGTACTCTAAAAAGTAAGTAGAAACTGAGTCGATCGATTTAATTGTTATGTACTTAAAATGGACCATATAGGAGCCGACAACGGGTACTGTAAATAATAATTGTAGTGATCATCAAGTGATTGGAGTACTTTGGATTCATATTGAATAACGTTGTAAATAGAGAGAATAATTTAAAGTACAGCCAATAGTTTAATTTGCCATTCAAGTGTTTAAAATTTAATGATAAATTTAAATAGAGAAAGAAAGCAGAAATTAATCTTACTCAATAAAATCCGCTTGGTTGTAAATTGGGCCAGATTGTTAGCCAAATCCGGTCGATCGGTCGTTCGGGCTCACGGGTCACGGGGTCAGATTTGAATCACGTGCTCGAGAGAAAGCATCTTTGAATTATAACAACTAGTTTGGGCTCAAGAGGAACCGACATAGATATAATAAAACTGCAAAGCGTCAATACGGCTGAAGTCATTGTTGGTCTATCCGTTGGATTATCTTGTACGCATAACATACCAATGTGAATGCATCTCCTCAACACTCGATCGATCATATCTTCAATCATTTCCATGTCTGCAAGAAAACTTTCCTTTTAGATGGATTACCTATCACCAAATATTGTGGATGTGATATACTGCATCTGTTGTTGGAGCTGATTGGATTAGTTTGCGTAATTGTTTCAGTTTTAACTGAACATTTCCTTCAGCATCAGTTGCAATTTGTTCAGTTAGTATTTGTATATTATCTCATTGTCCTATTAACTGATTGTTAGGAACTGATTCTTGTTCAACTGTTTGATCCACCACTTGAGATTCTGGTGTTTGAAGGATGTTTCGATTTATGCGAACTTCTTCTTCACTATCATCCTCCAAGCTAATTTATGTTAAGAGATCAGTTAGCTCAACTGGATCAGTTGTGTAAGGACCTCGTATCATATTATCGTAAATCACATTGTGATTATCGATAATTCATGATATTTTCATGTTATTAAGTGTATGAAGTATATAATTGACAATGAAAGTGAGAAAATAGTTGGTGATTATGAAAGATTGTATTAGAAATTAATTTTTGTTTGAAAAGTATGCTGAACCACAATAAAGAAGTGACACATGTTACGATTTTCAGCATAATTATCTAAGTATTAGTCCAAATGAAATGAAACTAATTTCATTAGCAAGCTAATACATAGTTTCATGTTTTGACTTTTGTCCAAATCCATTTCAAAACAGGGACAAAATTATCCTAAAATATATCGTGTGTAGTGCAGTTCCTGCACTGATACATTTTGGGAGAATGAACATAACTCTCGCGTCCCATATCCAAATTGAGTGAGGTCAGCGGCAAATGAAATCCAAGAGATTTACAATTCATGTTGACCACTTTTATAACGTACCGTATTTTGAACTACTTGAAATTTACGTAAAAATTAAAAATTTTCTTAAATGGATAATAACCTTCAAATTTTGATAAAGATAATTTGCTTGTCCAAAAATAGTTTAAATAAGACAATCACATCCAACGTTCGCAAAAGCACATGTTTGAACATAAAAAACAATCTCGTAAAAATAAGAGTATTTGAAACAACATGCATAAAATTATTCTTAAAAACATGGGCGGTCTTCGGGTTTAGCCTCCTGCACAGACCGAGTAAGCTCACTGGTCCCCACCCCTCGTGTAGTGCCCGAAATCAGTACACGTAAATCTCATGCATTATTTAAATTGTTAAATCATTCATTTAAATTTAAAATGAGCTTTAGCCATGCATGACTTATTTAAATGCATTATTTTAAATTATTTATGTTTATGCGATGCACGTTAAAATGTTTTTCGAGTTTCATGTTTCAGGCTATTATTCGATGCGGGATCGAGGAGAAGAGACCGGCGACGATTTTTGGCAATTTTAAAATGGTATTTTATTTTAAGTTAGGATGAGGGCATTTTAAATAATTTATTGAGTTTAGCATTTTAAAGCCTAAATTATTTGTTTAATGATTTTAGAATTTTGAAACTTTTAAAGTTAGCATTTGTGTATGTTATTTAAAATTTTAAGATGCTATTATTTTGTGAGGAGTTAGTATTTTAGTTAGTGTTTTATTAACTTTTAATTAGGGGTCAATTTTTAATTAAACAATATTTTAACCCTCTAATTTCCACTAAACTCACTCACACACAATTTTACACACACTTCTCACGTAAAACACACAACACACACATACGTACACTTGTTATTTTCAGATTTTTTTTGAAAGAAAGAAAACCTAGGGTTCTCCTTCCCATGAGCAGCCGCCCGCTCCTCTGTATATTTCCAGCCAATTTTCGTGAGATTGTTTCAAGAAAAATCGAGCCACGTTCGTCCCGGATCAACCTCGCATCTTTCCCCGCGTCGGTATCGTCGTTTCGGTATTTTTAATTATCAAAAGGCACGTATATTCTGTTGTTTTCTGCATCGATCATGTCATAGTATGCGTTGCGATCTATTTTGTTTGAAAATCATGTGAATGTTGTGTAGAAGTTTGAGCAATTAAGTTTAGATAACTTTTGAAAGCCTTTTTGGATCTAAAATCATGTTTTTGCTGTATTTTTAAATACTGCGAATTTTCGGTCGTGATTTTGAGAAAACTTTCAACACAAAAATCGTAGATCTTTTTTATACCTTCGATTTGATATAAAATTCAAAAATTTTTTATAAACATTGTGTGAGTTATGGCGTTTTTTGTGGGACTGCTCAAACTGCATTTTTCCGAAAACTATGATATTGATGCGTTTTTGAAGTTTTATTATTGCAGACTTCATTGGGGATCGATGGGTGATTGTTGCTGCGTATAGGTATGCTTAGTATGATGTTGGGTTGGTATTTGGATTACCGGTTTGTGTCGATAGGCGCTTGAACTCATTAGAAGTCGTAAGAAACGATTGGTGTCAATTTCCGTGCTTAGGAGAGTGTATTGTGTTAGGATGGGCGTCGTTGTTTCTGGGTGTTTGCACAGATTATATCAATGTAGTAGCACCTTAGGATGGGTATCGGGGTGTCGGTATATGGTCCGTACAATCGAGTCTAGAATGATAAGCATCGCAAGTATTGGATTTTTCGTGGGTTACAAATTACGCAAGTACACAGACCCACACACGGACCCTGGCACGGGGTCCGTACCTTCGTTTTCTCAAAGTACCATTCTCCAGTGCCTACACGGACCTCTAGACGGACCCTAGCACGGGGTCCGTGTCCTTCCTTCTCTTTGGTAGGTCTTGTAGCGAACCTACACGGACCCGTAGCCAGACCTAGGCATGGGGTCCGTGTACCACCTGTTTTGGGAAAAATGTATTGTGTTCTTGGGAGTTTCACGCCATGGTTTAGTACGTCGATTAAAAGAGATCAATTCCCGAGCGAACTAGAACGACGTAAGCTATTTATGCACTCCGGTGGTGAGCACGAATTCCTACGTCTAAGTTATGAAGTTAAGCGTTTGAACTCACGTTAGTATGTGCAGCAGCGGCCCCAAACGAGATCAAAAGAATCCCTCAACGCCAAGTAAGTAGGTTTGACGTGCAAAGAAAATATTTTCAAGTTTTTGAGGTATGCTAAATGTCTTGTGACCAAATTATGTATGGGGTTGGAAAGCGTTAAATCATGAATGGGGACCAACCCACACCGTTAAAGCATGAACGGGTTTAGATCAGGATTGGAAAGCGTTAAATCATGAATGGGGCCCAATCCACCAGTTAAACCATGAACGGGGATCTCATGTATGTGGCAGTGGATACGTCCCTGTCAGCCCCGTACTGTGGTTTGTCTGACCCGGCCTTTCCTATGTAGGGGTCACTTGCTTTGAAACATGCCTCTACACAAAATGATGAAGTTATGTATGCTCAAGTATACAAACATGTTTAAGAAAAGTTTTATGTAGATGACACGTCTATGTATGTATGTACGTATGTTCAAGTTTTAGTTATGCAAGTTCAAGTTTCATGTATGTACTCCTTATTTTAAAGTTGCATGTGGTTTTATTACGTATTATTTCTTACTTTCCAGTTTATACGTGTTGAGTCTTTAGACTTACTAGACTTGATTGATGCAGGCGATGAGTATGTTGAGGAGGCTAGATGTGGGGACCAAGGAGGTGGCTTGGACTGAGCGGAAGGCTAGACCCGAGGACCGCCCACGTTTTTATTTAAAATGTTAAGTATGTCGAATATCTTTATACTCTGATTTTGTGAAGTGGTTGATGATGTTTTAACAATCTTTCTTATGGGAAACTTGGTTGTGATGGTTTCTTTCTTATGGGAGATTTGGTCGTGATGGTTTATGGCAAATGTTTCAGACAAACAAATATTTTATTGCAAAATTGGAGGTTTATTTTATAGTTAAGAAAAATTTTAATTCTTCAGCAAAAATTTTAAGTAGTAAAAAGTACGGTACGTTACACCTTGTCTCCTCATGCTCGTCCTCACCTGCATCGATCAAGTCTAGTGGGTCTAAAGACTCAACAAGTATAAACGAGAGATAACAAGTAATACGTAATAAAACCACATGCAACTTAAAAGTAAAGCAGACATTCTTAAATTTGAGCATACACACATAAACATAGTAGTGCCATCAACGTAAAAGTTTCCATCAACATACTTGCATCATACATACTTGAACATGCATAAACTTCATCATTTTGCATAGAGATATGTTTTAAAGCAAGTGACCCATACATAAATGCGCCTGATCAGACTAAACCATAGTACTAGGTTGGCAGGGAAGATCCGCTACCACATACATGAGATCCCCGGTCATGTTTTACTGGGTGGATTGGTCCCTGGTCATGCTTTACCACTTTCCAATCCTTATCTAAACCCGATCATGCTTTACCAGGGTGGAGAGGTCACCAGCCACGTTCACGGGCTTCCAAACCCGTTCATAATTGGTCACAAGACATTTAGCATACCTCAAAAACATAAAATATTTTCTTTTGCATGTCGAACATACTTACTTGACGTTGTGGGATTCGTTGGATATCTCTTGTGGCAACTTCTGCACATACTACATGAGTTCAAACACTTATCTTGCATAACTTAGACATATTAGTCATGTTCACACCCAAAAAATGACAAATTTCCTTATGACATTCCAAATCCCTCGGGACTTGACCTCGTTTAATCATTGTACTAAACCATGAAATCGAACCCCAAAACAATCTCTATATGACGTGTGGTAAATTTCCCAAGAAATAGAGGGCACGGACCTTGTGTACACATCCGGGTCTGGGCCCGTGTAGCCTCGGCCGACTCAACCTACAAAACTTATAAAGGCACGGACCCCGTGTCAGGGTCCAGCTTAGGGTCCATGTATACTCTGTAATTTCACACATCGAAAGAAACAAGGGCACGGGCCCCCCGTGTCATGGTCCAGCTCTGGGTCCGTGTTGGCTCTGAAATGGTAAACCAACGGGAAACACTACACTTGTAGATTAATCCTCCTAGCTCGATCATACAGAGCGTGAAGCAACACATCGAGACCTATCCTAGGATGCTAGGACAATGTTCCAAACTCACACAACATCTTAAAACAACGATGCACAACAAACAACGCAAATGACCCGAAAATGCGACATTTGAAACCAAAGCTCTTCCTACGATTTCTAATGCAACCAAGTGCCTATCAACATGGAACGAAGCACAAAAAATTCAACCCAACACCACACTGAATTTACTTAAACGCAGCAGCGATCACCCGTCAATCCCCAACAAAGAATGCCACAATAAAACCTCAAGAACATGACAAGAACACATTTTCAGAAAAATTGCAGTTTGAGCAGTCCCACGAAAACGATCATAACTCATTCGTTCTTATCCAAAAATTACGAATTTACTGTCAAATCGAAGGTATCAAAAAGTACTACGTTTATATGTTGAAAGTTCTTCAGAATATCGACCGAAAAGTCGCAGTATTTAAAATGACAGAAAATTTTGAGTTTTTAGATCCAAAAACATTTCAAAATCGATCCAACAAATTTGTGCTCAAACGTTTGCATAACATACACATGTTTTCATACAATACACCTCAAAATTATTACTATGACAAGATTGATGCGAAAACGAAAGAATATACATGCTTTTTTATATTTAAAAATAACGAAACGACGATACCGAAGCGGGAAAGATGCGAGAGACAATCCAGGACGACTGTGGCACGATTTTCTTGGAGAAAAATGGCCAAAAATCTGCTGGAAAACTGAAGGAAAATAGGCGGCTGCTCCTTGCTTAGAACCCTAAGTTTTTCTTCAAAAGAAAAGAGTTGGAATACAAAGAAAAGGTGTGTGTGTGATTAACGTGAATGTGTGTGTGTGTAAAGGGTGCGTGCGTGAGTTTTGTGTAAAAATTGTAATGTGTGTGTGAGTTAGTTGGGGAGGAGAGGTATTAAGGATTTAATTAAGATAATAAAATTCTAATAATCCATTAATATGCTACTTAAAAACACTAATCCCCCACTAAACTACTAGCCTCCCTAAATGTTAAATAAAATACATATGTGATAATATTTAAAGGTTTTAAAAATCTAAATCACTAAATAAATAAATTAGGCTTGAAAATGCTTAAAACTAAATAAATCATTTAAAATGCTCCAATACTACTTTAAAATAAAATACCACATTTTAAAATCGCCAACTCGTTGTTGGTCTCTTTTCCTCGATCTCACATCGAATAATCACCTGAACATGAACTCAGAAAAATATTTTAACGTGCATCTCATAAACATAAATAATTTAAAATAATGCAATTTCACAAGCTATTCATCACTAAAATCATTTTAAACTTAATTAAATGATTTAACAATTTAAATAAATGCATGGGTTTTACGTGTACTGATTTTGGGCTCTACAACTTTTGCTAATTCGAAACTTAAAATAGCGTCTTGGACAGAATGCCGCGCGCACCCGCGCCTGCAGCTTTGAAAAAGCACTTCCGGACAGAACCTGGCAAGTGGCAGCGCCAGTTCTGGCGCCCCTGCGCACCGCCTTAGCTGCACACCATTTAAGGTAGATAAGCTTGGTTTTTTCATTATCATTTCTTCCCTTTTCTCTCCAATTTTGAAGGAAATATAAGGAAATCGAGTTCTATCGTTTGAATCTACCTCGAAACGTTGTCGAAACTCGAAACAAATTATCTATTCGAAATCCTCGCGTAGAGAGCATTCTTTTGAGGTAAGTTTCTTCTAGTTTCAGAACCTTTATTTATTGAAGTGTTGGAATAGCATGTATTTGAAGTCAAGATCTATATATGTGATAGAATAACCGACAAGAAACTAAGTTTTGAAGTCGGAATTGAATTATGTTATGATTTTAATTTGATATGAATTTTCAAAGTTTCAAAGGATTTTGAAACTTGATTTGAATGAATTTATTGATTGAAATGAATATGTTATTGATGTAGATAGAAATTCTATACCGAAATCTTAAAGCTACATTGATTGGAAACAAAGAATTGAGGTCTGTTGCGATCGAGTAACATACGACAGGTAATTGTGTCATATGATATATGTTTGATTGATTTGATCGATAATATGTGTCTATATACCTTATTTACTGAGTTGATATGGCATGCATGACATTATGATTGGAATATCGATGTATAAAATAAATATTTTGTTCACACACATCATTTTATTCATACATCGATATATGACATGCACGTTGAGCTATGATCCTTGGATATCTTGATACGATTGGATTTGATTATGGGGTTTGTGAACACAATGCTATGTTTGACATTATGTGGCCCTTAACATAGTCATTTTTGGCCCCGATGATTGATTGTGATTTGAGATTTGATGGCGCTTTGCCGACGCTATCATACGATTATCGCTTATACTTGATTGAGGTCGGTGTGTCAGCTCGAGCATTGATTTGATAAGGATTCGATTGATTACGATACATGCTCAGTGGATGAGAATTTGACCTGATATCTCCATGACATACATGCATTGAATATCATATATCATTGTGTAGATATATGTTGTATATATTATGGTTGTTCCATAAGGAGCTTTTGCTCACCCCAAGGGGGGTTGTTGTTGTCTTTATGTGTGGACAATTGAAGGTACTCAAGGATATCAGGAGACTGGAGAGGGTACTTCTGGAGGGAGTCACAGTTGAGTTGAGGTTCAGTAGTCTATCCTAGTATATATATGTATCTATATACCGGGGCTTGTCTCGAGGATATGAGTTGTTGTATGTTGTTGATTTTGATTATGTGTGGGCATATTTTACGATGTGATATGATATACTATTTTTGTATTAAGAATTATAGTTGACACATTTTGGGCTTATTGTAAAGAAACATTTTAGATGTTTTCCGCTGTAATTAATTAACTCTAATCAAATTGCATTGTAATATCGATTATGAGTTAAGGGCCCCACAGTGTATGGTATCAGAGCATAGCTGGGAATGCTCGATTGAGTCTTGTGTATACTTGAATAGACACAAATGAATTGTGCATATGTGTTTGATTTATTTGTATTACTTGCTCTTGTTTGACTTAGTTGAGTAAGTTGTTGATGAGATTAATGATTTGATATGATGATAATGTGTCAGTGATATTACTTTGTGATATTCATACTATATTTTGTAGATGGATCCTACAAATGAAACTGTTATGTGTAGTAGTACTGAGAGGATGGTTGGACAATTCGAAGGAATGTCCATGGATTTGGTGATGGCTCGATTCCAGTATCTGAAACCATCGAGGTTATTTGGCACCGAAAGTGCAGAAAGAGCAGAGGCATGGTTAAATGATATCGAGCATTTGTTTAATATTGTTGAATATTCCAAGCCTCGGAGAATGAAACTTGCCCTCTATAAATTAAAGGATCGAGCTAAATCTTGGTGGGAATCCACTGAGATTGGACTGAAAGAGGCCGGTATTGAAGTCACATGTGATGTCTTCAAGGACCAGTTTCTGGAGCAGTATTCTCCTCCTTATTATACTGTCCAAAAAAATGAATTCAATAGTCTGCAGCAGGGAACGATGACTGTTGCAGAATATGCTTCTAAATTTTCTACCTTGTTGAAGTATGCGCATCATGTAGCTGCACATGCAAAAGAAAAATATAACAGGTTTGTGAATGGATTACATCCTGCTATATATACTTTTTTATTTTTGGTTTTCCTACTAGCTACACAGGCATTTGAACGAGCCAAGGCAGCCGAAGCTGGATTAAGGCGAGGAGGTCCTCAGTATGTTCCTCCACCTCAAGTATCAGCTCAGCAGCCTACCTTGCGTCCAAGAGGAAAAAAGTTTAAGAAGATTGGTTCTGCTGCTTCTTCATCTTCTTCTAGTTCCAGTGGATCCCAGCGAGGGAGTCCCGTTATTGCTCCTTATTGTAGCCATTGTGGAGGCAAACATACTATCGAGCAGTGTTGGGGTATGTTTGATACTTGTTATCATTGCGGACAGGAAGGACATTTCTCTCGTGTATGTCCGAATAGGGGTATGCCTTCGGTCCAACCCCAGCCAGGATTTCGAGGTGGCCCCAATACGATGAGACCTGTTGTTCCTATTCCATCTTTTCAGCAGTCAAATGTTCCACAATTTCGAGGACCTGGGAGTAAGATTTTCCAAGGCCATCCTCAAGTGAAAGTGTATGTTATGACAGAGGATCAAGAAAAAGAAGCTCCTGGTGGTATTATTGTAGGTATCTGCATGCTTCGCGATTATCCTGCACGTGTTTTATTTGATACAGGAGCATCCCACTCATTCATATCTCATGTAATTGTTGCATCACATGATATTATGTGCACTTCGTTGTATGATAATTTTTCTATAGCCACGCTAGCAGGAAAGATTATTCTGTCTGAACAAGTTGTGCATAATTGTGTACTGATATACGAGGATAATGTGATATTTATGAATCTGATTGTCCTTCCAATGCACGACTTTGATTGTATTGTTGGCAGGGATATCTTGACAACCAATAGAGCTACTGTCGATTGTTTTGATGGAGTGGTTCGATTTCGACCTGTTGATAGAACCAAGTGGAATTTTTATGGCAAAGGGTCTCAAGCTAAAATTCATTTGGTATCCTCTCTGGAAATGTCCCAGCTGTTGTGTAGCGGGGATGAGGGTTATCTTATGTATGCTATTGATGTCTCTAAAAAGAAGCCCTCTTTATCTGATATTCCTGTTGCTAAAGAATTCCCGTATGTATTTCCCGATGAGATTCCTGATTTTCCTCCTCATCAAAAAGTCGAATTTAGTATTGATCTTCTACCGGAGACTGCACCTATTTCTAAAGCTCCTTATCGCGTGGCACCATTGGAATTGAAAGAATTGAAAGAACAATTATAGGATCTTCTCGATAGGGAATATATTCGAGCGAGTGTATCCCCTTGGGGATCTCCAGTTTTTTTGTTCGAAAAAAAGATGGTACTATGTGAATGTGTATTGATTATAAGCAACTGAATCGGGTTACTGTGAAAAATAAGTATTCACTTCCTCGGATTGGTGACTTATTTGATCAGCTTTAGGTGCTTCTGTATACTCTAAGATTGATCTTCGTTCTTGTTATCATCAAGTACGAGTTCGAGAAGAAGATGTGTCTAAAACTGCTTTTCGTACCAGGTATGGTCACTATGAGTTCTTGGTTATGCCTTTCGGTCTCACTAATGCTCCTGTCGTCTTTATCGATCTAATGAATCGTGTCTAGATTTTCTTCATCGATGCTTTATCGTCTTTATTGATGATATTCCTGTATACTGAAAATCGAAAAAGGAACATACTGAACATTTGAAACTGGTACTTCAAACTCTTTGCAATGGCCACTTATATGCTAAATTATCCAATTGTGAATTCTGAATGGATAGAGTAGTATTCTTAGGCCACGTCATTTCAATACATGGCATATCTGTTGATCCTGCTAAGGTTGAAACTGTATTGAATTGGCTGAGACATACGAATGTGCCTGAGATCCATAGCTTCATGGATTTAGCTGGTTATTATCATCGTTTTATTGAGGGTTTTCGAAAATAGCTAAACCTATTACTCAACTGACATAGAATAATCAGAGATTCATTTGGTCAGATAAATGTGAAGCTAGTTTTCTTGAATTGAAGGCGAGATTGACCACAGCACCTGTTCTTATTATTCCCTCAGGTATCGGAGGATTCGTAGTGTGTACAGATGCATCTGGTAAAGTTTTGTGCTGTGTTTTGATGCAACATGGCAAGATGGTTGCTTATGCGTCTCGTCAATTAAAATCTCATGAAACTCATTACCCTGTTCATGATCTTTAATTGACCGCCATTGTATTTGCTTTGAAGATTTGGCACCATTATTTATACAGAGAAAAGTTTGTTATTTATTCAGACCATAAGAGTCTGAAATATCTCTTTTCTCAATCTGATTTAAATATGAGGCAATGCAGGTGGATGGATCTCCTAAAGGACTTTGATTGTGAGATTCAGTATCACCCTGGATCGGTGAACTTTACTGCGGATGCCCTTAGTCATAAAGTTCATGACTCTGTTTTAGCTTCTGTAAATGTCACCAAAGTACACGAGGATATATGTATTTATGGCTGAACTTTTCACTCGAATTGAAATTCTGTCACCGTCTTCGCATTGCAAATTGAGCCTAATTTGATATCTAAAATATGAAAGGCCCAACGAAGCGATGCCTAGATTCAAAAGTCTAAAGAACTAGTATCTGCAGGACACCATTCTGGATTTCAGATTTTTTCTTATGGTTCTTTACGACTTAATGGTCAGCTGGTAGTCCCTGATAATTCTGATTGGAAATCTGCCCTTCTTCGTGAAGCACATTGTAGCAAATACAGTATTCATCCTGGAGGACGAAAAATGTATTTGACATTGAAACCTCAATTCTGGTGGAGACGTATGAAGAAAGACATTGCTGAATTTATTTCGAAATGTTTTGTCTGCCAGCAAGTGAAAGCCGAGAGAATGAAACCTGGAGGATTACTCCATAGTCTCGAAATCCCAAAATAGAATTGGGAACATACTGCTATGAACTTTGTTACTCATTTACCATGTTCGCCTAGGGGCTGTGATGCTATTTGGGTTCTTATCGACCGGCTTTCGAAATCTGCACATTTCATTCTGTATGAACGGACTTATCCTTATAAGAGAATGGCCATTTTATACATCAAGAATATTGTGAGACTGCACGGTGTGCCAGTTTCGATTGTATCAGATCGTGATCCCAGATTTGCTTCTAAATTATGGGGTAGTTTCCAAGAAGCTATGGGTACGCGTTTGGCTATTAGTACTGCTTATCATCCTCAAACTGATGGTCAGACTGAGCGTACAATTCAAACGTTAGAAGACATGTTACGTGCTATTGTGATGGATTTTAACATTGGATGGCAAGATGCCTTACCATTGGTAGAATTTTCTTATAACAGTAGTTTCAAAACGAGTATTGGTATGGCAACTTTTGAAGCTTTATATGGGAGACGATGTAGATCACCGTTATTTTGGGATGAAATTGGTGAAAGACAAATGACTGGACTTGAAATGATACAGGAAATGAATGATAAGGTTCAGTTGATTCGACAACGAATGAAAGCTGCTCTGGATCATCAAACGAGTTATGTTAATAAACGAAGATGAACCTTGGAATTCCAGAAAGGTGATAAAGTGTTTTTAAAAATATCTCCTTTTAGAGGCACTGTTCGATTTGGCATGCGAGGGAAATTATCTCCTCGATAAATTGGCCCATACGAGATCCTTAATCGAATTGGGGATCTTGCTTATCGGTTGGCATTACCACCAGCTTTATCCGCCATTCACGATGTGTTTCATGTTTCTATGTTGAGGAAGTATGAACCATATCCCTCACATGTGCTTCGACCTGATGAGGTTAAACTCAATCCTTCTCTTTTCTATGTTGAACAACCTGTTTGCATTTTGGATTGGAGGGAGAAAATATTGCGTAACAAATCAATTCCTTTAGTTCAGGTACAATGGACACGACATGGAGCGGAAGAATCAACGTGGGAATTGGAAAGCAAAATGCGAGAGTCATATCCGCACTTATTCGATTCTATTCTACCTGTTTCATTGTATTCAATGTATGAAGATCCATTTACTGATTTTAGTTTTGATATGTACTATAACTGGTGAAATATTATATGTTTGTCGATGTTATGTATATATAGATACTGAAGATTTCGAGGACGAAATCTTTTAAGTGATGGAGAAATGTAAGGATCTCGTATCGTATTATCATAAATCATATTATAATTATCGATAATTCATGAAATTTTCATATTATTAAGTGTATGAAGTATATAATTGACAATGAAAGTGAGAAAATAGTTGGTGATAATGAAAGATTGTATTAGAAATTGATTTTTGTTTGAAAATTATGCTGAACCGCAATAGAGAAGTGACATATGTTATAGTTTTAAGCATAATTATCTGAGTATTATTCCAAATAAAATGAAACCAAAATTATTAGAAATCTAATACATAGTCTTAAAACTTTCATGTTTTGAGTTTTGTCCAAATCCATTTGAAAATAGGGCAAAATCATCCCGAAGTGTATCGTGTATATTGCAGTTTTAGCACTTACACATTTTCGGAGAATGAGTATAACTCTCGCGTTTGATATCCAAATTGAGTGAGGTCAGTGCAAATGAAAGCCAAGGCATAGACCCCACGAGCAGCTTTGAGAAAGCACTTCCGGACAGAACTTGGCGCGCAGCTGCGCCAAGTTCTGGTGCCCCTGTGCGCACCGCCTTAGCTGCACACCATTTAAGGTCTATAAGATTGGTTTTTTCATTATCATTTCTTCCCTTTTCTCTCCAATTTCGAAGGAAATATAAGGAAATCAAGTTCTATCATATGAATCTACCTCGAAAAGTTTTCGAAACTAAAAAAAATTATATATTCGGAATCCTCGCGTTGAGAGCGTTCTTTTGAGGTAAGTTTCTTCTAGTTTCAGCACTTTTATTTATTGAAGTGCTGGAATAGCATGTATTTGAAGTCAAGATCTATATATGTGATAGAATAATCGACAAGATCTGGAGAAGATACTTCTGGAGGGAGTCACAGTTGAGTTGAGGTTCAGTGGTCTATCCCAGTATATATAAGTATCTATATATCGAGGCATGTCCCGAGGATATGAGTTGTTGTATGTTGTTGATTTTGATTATATATGGGCATATTTTATGATGTGATATGATATACTATTTTCGTATTAAAAATTATAGTTGACACATTTTGGGCTCATTGTAAAGAAAAATTTTACCCATTTTCCGCTGTAATTAATTAACTCTAATGAAATTGAATTGTAATACCTATTAGGAGTTAAGGACCCCACAAGTTGGTTTATCAGTTAGTGCGGATTCATCAAATAAAATATAAATAGATTCTTCAACATTTAAAGTACGCTTATTAAACACTCTATAAGCTTTGCTAAATGAAGAATAACCAAGAAATATTCCTTCATCAGATTTAGCATCAAATGTTTTCAGATAATTTTTGCCATTATTGTGAATAAAATATCTATAGCCAAATATCCTGAAGTAGGACACCACACTTTTCTATCCATGACAGATCTCATACGGTGTTTTCAAATGATTTTTATTAATCATTGATCTGTTCTGAGTATAACATGCAGTGTTTATAACTTCTGCCCAAAATCTCTTAGATATACTAGAATCAGCAAGCATTGTTCTAGCTGCTTCTTTAAGAGTTCGATTCCTTCTTTCAGCTACACCATTTTGCTGAGGTGTTCTAGCTGCTGAGAACTCGTGCTTAATTCCAGTATTTTCTTAAAATTGAGAAAGATTTTAATTGACAAACTCAGTCCCTCGATCTGACCTTATTCTGTCAATTCCAACTGATTTTTCATTTAATAATCTTTTGAAAAGCTTAATCAGTTGTGCAGCAGTTTAGTCTTTTGATTTGAGAAAAGTAACCTAAATAAATCTGGAGAAATCATCAATAATTACTAAGGTGTATTTCATTCTCTCTAAAATCATGACTGGTATAGGACCAAAAAGAACCATGTGCAACAGTTCTAAGCATCTGGAGGAAGATTTACAACCCTTATTTTTGAAAGAAGATCTTACTTGTTTACCAAACTGAACAAATTTTATCTTTTGAAAATCGATCTTAGGCAGACCAGTTACAAGATCATGGTTACTCAGATGAGCTATGGATTTGAAATTTAAGTGGTTTAACCTTTTATGTCACAACCAGTTCTTAGATACATTTGAAGCTACAAATCAGACAGGTGCATTAGGTTGATTAGTCCAACTTACCTTGTAAGTATTACCACATCGATTACAAGTTATAATGATGTCATCAGTTGAGTTCTCAAATGTGCATGTGTGCTTGTTGAACTGAACTGAAAAATTATTATCACATAACCAACTAATATTAATCAAGTTATATTTCATATTGTCAACGAGTAAGACATCGTTAATAAAAATATTACTTTGGATAAACTTATCCTTACCCACGGTTCTACCTTTGAATTGTATCCAAAACTGATGTTTGGACCAGAATATTTGATCAGTTGGGATAGCAAATCAGTACCCCCTTTCATATGTCTTGAACATCCACTATACAGTTACCAAAATTTAATCTTTTATTGATCTACCTGTTACCTGCAATAACACACAATGAATAATTTTGGTACCCATATCTATTTGGGTCCTAAACTGATTAGTCTTTTAGGAACCCAGACTTGGACCAGTCTAACTGACTTTCCAGTTGTTGTATTCCAGATAGTTGTTCTCAGTTTGTGTGTGCTTGATGTGTTGTGTGCATATGAGACAATATGATTTTTAACCTTGTTCAACTGGTTGTTCATCCGATATCTTTTCTGAACAGGCTTACTGTTATAATAACTGGAATAGCCACTCTTAGATTTCTGATTTTTATAGCCGAACCGTTTAGGTGACCAGCTTCGCGAATTAGTTGAAATCGTAGGGTTGTAACCGATTCCATACTTCTTAGCCTTGTTCTTATTTTCAATCGGTTGATCAACGAGTTTACTTGGTTCTGAAAGTTCATGTACCATAGTTGATTTTACAAAGTGAATATACTTCCCTTTGTACATATTCAACTTTGGAATAGTATCATTAGCAGAAGATTCGTCTTGGCTATTAAAGCCTAAACCAGTTTTATCAATAACTAATTTTTGCAAATCTTGCAATTCAATCAACGTGGCTGATGACTTATTCCAAGCTTGAATCAGATCAGTTTGTTTTGAATTTTCAAGCTTCAACTGCTGAATCAATTATTGGTTCTCAATTATTTCAGCTTTCTGCTTAGCAATCTCCCTTCTTAGACTCTACAGTTCAACTGATTCTTCAGTTTCATTTTTATTGTCTTGAGGATCAGTTTTTTGCTTTGGCCTTCTCAAATGAGATAGCAAGCTTGTGATACTCATTAACCATGTCATGCAATGTGGATATGAGTTCATCTCGTGTAAATTCAATCGAACTGAAATAAATACCTGCTCACTGTTTGATTCCAGTTCTATATCATCAGCCATTAAGCATTTTACTTCATCTTCATCGCTAGAGCTGGTCAAGCTTTCAGATTCTGATTCATCACTGTCAGTTTCTGCCCACTTGGACTTACTTTCTTCTGCTAATAAGACTTCATGCTTATTTTTGAATGATCTCTTATCATTCTTATCTCTTCTCTTGTTCTCAAATGACTTCTTTCCCTTTTCAGTTGAATTTCAACTGTCTTTCTTTGGCTTAGGAGAGTTAGCAATGAAGTGTCCAGTTCTGTCACAGTTGTAGCAGGCATTAGGTTCTTCTTTAGGTATGTTCTTGTGATATTGTTTTTGAAATGAGCCTTGATTCCGTTTCATGAATCTTCCAAACTTCTTGATGAACAATGACATGGCGTCGTTGCTCAGCTGTTCTATAGACTTTTCATTTTAACCAATTGGTTCAGATTTCATTGCATTGAGGGCAGTTGTGACTTGTGGAGTTGATGGTTCTCCCTCTCTAGTCTGTAATTCAAACTCGTAGACCTTGAGATCAGCAAATAGATCATGTAACTTAACTTTGTTTAGATCTTTGGATTCTCTCATTGTCATTGTCTTTACGTCTCATTCTTTAGGAAGCCCACGAACAACTTTCAAAGCAGCTTTTTTATTTGAATACACTTTCCCAAGTACATTTAGTTCGTTGATGATGATGCTTATTCTTTCATCATATTCATTCATTGACTCTCCAGTATTCTTTATATGAATACACTTTCCCAAACATTTTGATATTATTCTTTCATAATATTCATTCATTGACTCTCCAGTCTTCATTTTGATATTGACTCTCGTTCGTTTTCTCATTGCCTTCGCACAGCTGGATCAACTTTTCCTAAATTTCTTTGGCTATTTTTCACATCTTGATCTTGCTGAATGTGACATTATCCAATGTTTTGTATAAGATATCATTTGCCACATTATCCAGATTTACTTTCTTTTTGTCTTCAGCAGTCCACTCTTCTCATGGTTTTTCGATACGATGAGGTGCTCCATCTGTTATGGCAATAGCTGTATTTGCTTTAATTAACTTCGTTAGACCGTCAGTTATGACATACCACATATCATCATCTTGTGCAGCTAAATGAGCATGTATTCTGATTTTCCAATCGTCAAATTCTTCTCTTGAGAACATAGGAATTTTATTGAAAGAAGACATGATGATCAAATGTATGAATAGAGAGTATTCAGAAACAATATTTACGACTACTATGATACCACTTGTTAGGATCAGTTTGAAGGTTTAAAGTGTTTAGAAGGAGGGTTGAATAAATACTTCAATATTTTCAAGTCTTTTTTTATAAAGGTGAATCAGTTTAGTGATAAACCAAATTCAAGAATCTTGTTGTCGATGTCAATCAGTTAACTAGTATAAGTGCGGAAATAAACTGACAGACAGATTGAATACTTAAGGAATAACTGAAAGAAATAAAAAACATAAAGATTTTACGGATGCTCGGAGACTTCAAATGCTCCTATGTCACCCCTTCTATCACAAAGATAGGTATTCACTAAAAGACTTCAAATGCTCCTATGTCCACGGCTATTTATAGGATTTTTTTTCAACGGTAACATATAATTGCATTAAATGACTCATATCCGTTGATTTGTCTTTTCTGAGCGTGTCAACATTCTTCTGACAAAAGTACACTTGTGGCATTCTGATATGCAGCGCTTCCACTACGAGTTGCAGTCTGCATTTGTACAAATTATCGTTTGAAAGCTATGTTTCAACTGATGACGTGTCAGGCTGATTGTTAGTAGATTTCGGTCGATCAGTTGAGCTGACTGTATAACCAAATATTTATAACTAATAGTTCAATTATCTTTACAGATTCAGTTAGCTTCGATCAGTTCGATTGCCTTTGATTATTTAACTCATTAATCATCAGTTCGAGCAATCTCAGTTCGGATAGTTTTAGTTCAAATAACTTCAGTTGAGCCAATCAGTTCTGCAATCTTTGAATGCTTTATTTGTCAAACTCAGAAATTCTGATTCTAACATAGACACATGAAACACATTGTGGATTAAAGACATCGACTATGGCAACTCCAACCAATAAGCACGAGTCCCAATACACTCAACAATCTCAAGAGAGATATTTAGAAATACCAAATTTCAAACTTGAAATTCTAAAGGTCGTCAACATTTATTAGCATAACTCACTTGAGAATAATGGACAACTTTTGTTCTCTGACGAATCAACTGAACTTTGTAATTCATTTCTTGAGCAATCTAAGGTCTAGTAAATTGATTTTCACCAAACACATCCCAATAGAGAGGTAATCAACGTCTTCTGACATAAAGAGCTTCGAAAGGAAACATACATATAGTCACCTGAAAAAGTGTTGTTATAAGAAAATTCCACTAATGGTAAGTTTCCTTCCAACTTTGATTGAAATCAATAACTATTTCTCGAAACAAATCCTTGAATGTCAGGATCGTATGCTTTGTCTAACCATATTTTTTAGGATGGTACGTAGAACTCATCGCAAGTCGTGTTCCCATTTATCTTTGCAAACTAGTCCAAATTTCCGAAATGAATCTAGGGTTACGATTTGAGACTATTACAACTGGAACTCCATATAGCCTCACCATATTCTCATACAAACAAGTCATCTTCTTGTACAAAAGATTTATTAATTAGGGGATAAAGTGAGTCGATTTAAATAATATAACAACTACTATCCCAATGACGAGAAGTATATGGCAGATGAGTGAAAAAATACATAGTCACGTGTTCTCAGTTCCACTGAGGAACTTCAAGACTGTGAAGTAATCCTCCTGGTTTCATACGCTTTGTTTTGACTTTTTTACAGACCATAGAATGAGATACAAACTCAGACACATCCATTTCCATGTTCTTCTTGCAAAACTAAGACCTTAGAATATGTACATCTTCCTACCTCCAGGGTGGATACTGCAATGAGAGCAATGAACTTCTTAAGGATGGTTGTATGCAATTTAGTAGTGAGGCCCTTGAGCCACCATTAACAGTCAATTCCAAGTCACGAACTTAGTATCTATACTGGAGTATTTACGACAGTCACCCAAACTTTGGACTTAGATCTTTAATACGAAATTTATCATGTGTATGCCATTTGTTTACTATCTAAGATCTAGTTTATGAGAAAACTAAAAATATGTTGTATTTCTCTCAACTAGTACCATCACATCGTTGGAAAATAAATTTAAAGTTACAAGCATTTACTAACTAGCAGACTCATCGCTGAGAACTTTATACAAGTCACAAACATCATTCCTCACTAGACAACTAGAACTTAGGATGTCATCTAGTCAAACACCAAATCCCAATGGTCAAAACATCTATACGGTTACAAGCCAATTTCACTCGATACAAGAATCAAAATGATATATCAAAACACAATCCAATTCAAATCATCATCAACGTGGATAATAAAAAGAAATTGATACCAAGGTAATGCTACAAAATATAATAACACTAACATTACAGACAAAAAATTGGGCTGGAGATAGAATCTTGGTGAATTAAACAATTCATTCACATTTCAATGCTAAGGGTGAGTAAATAAAAATCAAGGCTCCAAGAACAATGGATACGAGCCAACAAGATTTTACGAAATCTGGCGATCACCCATCCATGGGTAATGACATCATCCCCAACTAACAAGACAAACTCAACAATCAAGGCCAACCAGCGTGACCTCCCTCAAAGAGGAATCCGCACGGAAGTCAACAATAAGGGAACTAGACATCATAAGTAGATCACCATTAAGATACAACAATATTGAAACTCACCAATAAACATATAGCTCAGAAATTGAGGAACAAATTATGAAATATGGACAACATCATATTAAATCTCAAACAACGCCTGAGTGGAAGGAAAGGACAATTATCGATATCATACGGATCCATAGCTTTTGCGAAAAGATTTTTGATGCGAACACGGTTGGTCAAGCCCCAAGGAAAGCATGAGATCTTTTAGAGTTGCCGGAGGGACCAATCAGGAGGGGACGACTGAAGAGGTTTAAGGAAGCATTGCATGGGCTTATGAGCAAAAAAGAAGGATTTACAGGCGAGGTGCAGAGTGCAAAAGGGTTCGTGATGCAAGGGAGCAAGTTTGGGAGTCATATGAATATTATTCAAGCATCCGCAAACATCAAAACACAAAACAGGATAGAACTCCCGCGCATAAGTGCGAAGACGAGGCGCACATATGCGCGAGACGCACTGCCACCGAAAATATTATGGAGAGAGACTTCCACGCATATGCGCGCGGCGCAAAGCTGAAGACAGTAACTTCCGCGCATATGCGCGGGTATGGGGCGCGCATATGCGCGCGACGCAGATTGAGATGCCTTGTTTAGAATTTCAATTATTTTGGCAACTTATCTTTTTTATATCTTTTTTGATTTTGTATATGGACGAAAATCATAAACATTTTTCAGATGATTGATTATTGAATTATCCTTGTTCTTGAATTTTCTCTCAACACAACAAAAAGCTTTTGCTTTGTAACCAAAAATCAAACTTATCAAAGTTTATGCTTTGTGGCGTTTGTCGATCGATCTTGTGCTGATTGTCTTAGGCTTGTTCTTTGAAGGTTCGTCAAATTTCGGTTGTTTTCTTTGTGATTATTTGTTGCTAAACTTGTAATAGTTTAGAGGTGAAAAATCACGCACACACTTGATTCAAAAGATCGGGACAACAACGAATCCTTGTTTTAACATTATTGAATTGAGGACGCGGTTCGATTAATCGTGTTTGCTATTCTTACGTACGTAGAATCATATCAATTTTGGATATTCAAAATAATATGTTTCAATGGATATGAGCACAAGAATAATAATGAAACGTCTACTCGTTTTAAAACACTAAAATATTTTTTTTTTTATAAAATCTCGCAGTTAAAAAAAAATAACCAACAACAATGTAAACAATAATGAGTAGAAATTGTGAAAAATCTCAACTTAAATAAAATGTTTAACTCATCTCCAAAACCATAACTCAAAAGTGCGGAAAAACGTGCGGTCCTCGGGTTATGTCACCGCACAAGGGCTGCCTACTCAGAGTTCAGCACCTCCTGTCTCCTGCTCAAAATGCTCACATGCATCACACACGTCTAGTGAGTTTAAAGACTCAACACACCAGTACCAGTAATAACAAATACATATACGTAGCACACAACAGTGAAACATAGTATAATGAACATACATTTCATGTCAGCAGTAAAATCGTATACATAAACGTGTCCTGAAAAAGCATGATAAAAATCATAGCATGTAAAATCGTATCAGCATATACGTGTTAAATTTTTTAATTTGAATTCTGTTCATTAGCTGTGACTTTCGTATCATCATTTCAGTCGATGGATGCATCTACGTATAACTGTGGTACCCGGCAGCGAGGATCATCAGCGACGGCATTACCCCCGCCCACTGAGTCCGGGCCTTACATGTCATCGTTTTAGTCACAACTAAATCACTTCCTTCAAAATGTGTCATCGTGTTCATCACTTAAATAAAAGCAGGCATATACAAAATTTTTCCTTTGGATCAAGCATGCATCATAATCATCATAATAGCATAAAAATCATAAACGTGATGCATAACATTTAAAATATCATAAATTGGTGCTCCGGACGCTGCCATGACCAAAATCTCACCCCGGGTGCAAAATGACCATTTTGCCCCCGGAAACCCAAAAATTAGCGTTTCAAACCTGGACCTCTAAAATTTACCCGAAGCTTACCAAATTCCTTAAAATGTCCGAAAACATTTTTAAAAGTAATCCTAGACGTAAACCTAAGCCAAAATCAGAACTTAACCGACTCGTTTTAAAACTTGGACCAGGGTCCCGGTTTTAACCCGAATCGACTCGAAATTTAATCAAATTTTTTGCAACTTTTTCTCATACCTTACAAACGCTAAAATGTTCATAAAACCATGTCATTAGCCCCCTAACACACGGCTGTAAAATTCCAGAAATTCACCTAACTCTCGGCCAACCCATTTCGTAAAATCCCATTACAACACATGGCCCCCAAACCATAATTCTTTCGGTCCCCCCTTCTACACCCACCTGTCCAACCATTTAACTCACCATTAGGAACTTAACTACCCTTCTAAACTAAGCCAAACCCAAGCAAAAGCCGCTGCACATCCACGCGTCTAAAACCAGCCGAAACTATATCACCTCCCTCTCGATGCACGCCATGCTTCCGAGGATCGGCTTCTCCCTCAACCAAACACCCATGACTCCTTCCTGACATCTCACTAGATACTACCAGGTCTGAACCATGGCTGGGTTCGAGTCCATGCATAGCCGAATCCTCCTTACATCAACCAAACCCATTACCGAACCAATAAACATGAGCCGAGACCACCCTTACAAAGTGCTGTGATGACCTCGTTTCCAGCCTACCGTTCCACTCCTTACGGTGATAACAGCCTTCGAACACCCCTACAGCAGACTTCTTGCACCAACTGAATGAAAAAAGTGAGTGACAAACCAAAAGAATACAAGAATCATTTGAGAAAACGTAAACCAAGTGCACTCACGCTTGGATCGGAAAGTTCACAGATATGCATATATATATATTACAGCAAGTATATAGCGTGTTTGATGCGTAAAAGGATGGTACAATGCGTGCCTTATCGATGCTTGAAGAACAAACAAGAAGTGGGAGACACCGGTGAAATTCTCCTACGCAAGAAATGGAGGCCGAAGTTTTTCCTTGAGCTGCTGAGTTCTGAAACCGAGGGTGGGGAATTTTGAATGAGGGTGTCGGCTAAGAAAATAATTAGGTTTAGGTTAATGACACTTAGGTGCTTAGTTATATAATATACAATTAGTTAATGGGCCCTAAAATGTTTAGTTAAAAGCTAGGAAGAATTTTAGGCCCAAAAACCTTAAAAACGGGCCCATCAAATCCAAACACACTCCTGTAAAATAATTCGTGTTGAAAAAGTTTTGGAAATATTAGCCTAACCCTTAAAAAGTCACCCGATTAGATAAAATTCACGTACCGTTAAAAATAAATCATGCGGATAAAAATACCCAATAAAATCCCATTTTTGAAGAATACACTTAAAAACGTTTTAAATTAATTTATAAAAATAAATCGTATACTAAAACAATTTTCCTTAAAATTCTCCGGTCTCCGTTTCTTGTTCGAGCTTGAAATGCAACTAAAAACCCTAATGCATGAACTTCTGAAAATCTCATGAATTAAATCCTATCAGGCATGAATTATGCATAAAATGCATAAAAATAATTAAGCATATAATTAAAAATAAAAATCCTAGATTGCATGCACTTAGGTTACGCGAATTAAATTCCTGGACCTTACAACTCTCCCCCCTTTAAATTAAATTTCGTCCTCGAAATTTAGAACGTACCGAAATAACTCCGGTTCGCGACTCCTCATCTCGGTCTTGGTCTCCCAAGTAGCCTCATCCTCAGAATGATTCAGCCACTTGACCTTGACCATCTGGATCACCTTGTTTCGGAGTCTCCTTTCCTGTGTCCAGAATCTGCGTAGGTCTCTCCTCAAAAGATAGGTGTGGTGTCAGCTGAAGTGGCTCATAATTAAGCAGATGTGAAGGATTCGACCTGTACTTTCGCAGCATGGAGACGTGGAACACGTTATGAACTCTCGTCAGATTCGACGGTAAAGCAACTCCGTAAGCGAGTGTCCCAACCCTCTCTAGGATCTCAAATGGTCCGATGAATCTAGGGCTGAGCTTGCCCTTCTTTCCGAACCTCACCACACCTTTCATAGGTGCGACCGTCACAATAACGTGATCCCCTACTGCGAACTCAAGATCTCGCCGTCTCTGATCAGCATAAATCTTCTGACGGCTCTGTGCAGTCTCCATTCGGTCCCTAATCCTGGCCACTAGATCTGCTGTCTATCTGACAATATCCGGACCCAACTCTGCTCGCTCTCCTACCTCATCCCAGTATACTGGCGATCTGCACTTCCTCCCGTAAAGTACCTCGTATGGAGCCATACCTATCGATTCTTGATAACTGTTGTATGTGAACTCCACAAGAGGTAACTTCGGCTCCCAGCTGCCCTGGAAGTTGATCATGCAAGCTCGGAGTAGGTCCTCCAGAATCTGTATCACCCTCTCTGACTGATCGTCTGTCTGAGGATGGAATGCTGTACTGAACAGTAACTTCGTACCCAAAGCCTGGTGAAAACACTTCCAGAATGCAGACATAGATCTCGGATCCCTGTCTGACATGATGGACACTGGAATCTCATGCAGTCTGACTATCTCTCTGATGTACAGCTCTGCGTACTGAGTCATGGTGAATGTCTTCCTGATCGGTAAGAAATGAGCTAACTTAGTGAGCCGATCAACAATCACCCAGATGGCGTTGAATCCTCCAGCAGTCCTCGGAAGCCCTGTCACGAAATTCATAGTACTGTTCTCCCATTTACACTCGAGAATAAGGAGTGGTCTTAGCTTCCCTGCAGGTCTCTGATGCTCTGCCTTAACCTGCTAACAAGTCAAACACTCGGAGATGAATCGCATAATATCTCGCTTCATACCAGGCCACCGGTAAAGAGTCTGTAAATCCTTATACATCTTCGTACTCCCTGGATGGATAGAGTACGGGGTGTTGTGGGCCTCACTCAAGATATCTGCTCGGAGGGAATCACTGTTAGGAACCCATAGGCGGTCTCTATATCTGACTATGCCATCCACAACTGCATACAGTCTCTGGCCCTTAGCCTCGTCCCTTTGTTTCCACTTCTTTAACTGCTCATGAGAAGTCTGCTTCTCTCGGATTCTGTCTCTAAGAGTTAGCTGTACTGTCAGAGTAGCAAGATTCGGGGCCTCTCCCCTGGCATAAACTGCAAGCTCAAATCTCTGAATCTCAGCCTACAACGGTCTCTGTACTGACAGATGGGCTAACACTGCGTGGTTCCTGCTCAGAGCGTCGGCAACTACATTAGCCTTACCCGGATGGTAGCTAATGTCAAAATCATAATCCTTCACCAGCTCAAGCCACCTCCTATGTCGCATATTCAGTTCCTTCTGAGTGAAGAAGTACTTCAGGCTTTTATGATCTGTGAAAATCCTGCACTTTTCCCCATACAGATAGTGTCTCCAGATCTTCAGGGCAAATACCACTGCTGCTAGCTCCAAGTCATGAGTTGGATAATTCTTCTCATGAATCTTCAGCTGTCTGGACGCATAGACTATCACTCTGTCCTACTGCATCAGAACTGCGCCCAAACCAATCTTCGATGCATCTGTATACACCACAAACTCTCCCTGCCCTGATGGCATAGCTAGCACTGGCGCTGTGGTCAAGGCCTGCTTTAACCTGTCAAAACTCTCCTGACACTCAGATCCCCAGATGAACTTGGCATTTTTCTTTGTCAAGGCGGTCAAAGGTACTGCAATCGAAGAGAAGCCTTGGATAAACTTCTTGTAATAAGCTACGAATCCCAAGAAACTGCAGATCTCTGTCACACTCTTCGAAACTGGCCAGTCTCTGACTGCCTCTACCTTGCTGGGGTCGACCTCTATGCCATCCTGAGATACAATCTGGCCCAAGAATGCCACCCTGTCGAGCCAGAACTCATACTTGCTGAACTTGGCATACAGTCGTCTATCCTGTAGAGTCTGCAATACTGTCCTCAATTGATGACTGTGCTCCTCCCTGCTCTTCGAATAGATCAGGATATCGTCAATGAAGACTATGACGAACTGGTCCAAGAATAGCTGAAACACGTGATTCATGAGATCCATGAAGATCGCTGGCGCGTTCGTCAAACCGAATGGCATCACCAAGAACTCATAGTGCCCTTAACGTGTCCAGAAAGTTGTCTTATGCACATCTGACTCTTTCACTTTCAGCTGATGGTATCTGGATCGAAGGTCTATCTTGGAAAACACTGAGGCGCCCTGAAGATGATCAAACAAGTCCTCGATCCTAGGCAATTGATACTTATTCTTCAATGTGACCCCGTTCTGCTCTCTGTAATCAATGCATAGTCGCATGCTGCCATCCTTCTTCCTAACAAACAGCACTGGAGCGTACCATGGAGAAAAACTAGGGCGAATGAAACCCTTATCCAATAGATCCTGGATCTTATCCTTGAGCTCCTTCATCTCTGCAGGCGCTAATTGGTAGGGTTCCTTAGATATCGACACAGTCCCGGGCATGAGCTCAATAGAGAATTCCACCTCTCTGTTTGGTGGAATGCCTGAAACATCGTCAGGGAACACGCTGGAGAACTCGCTGACCACATCTACATCCTTCGGCCTCTGACTGACTAGCTCTGACACTGATACAATGCTGGCTAGGAACGCCTAGCAGCCTCTCCTGATAAGCTTCCTCGCACACATGCAAGAAATGACGTGCGGGAACTGCTGATGTCTAGCTGCCTCAAATACAAACGACTTCCCACTTGAAGGTCTGACAGACACTGACCTCTGACGAAAATCTATGACTGCTCCATGAGAAGAGAGCCAGTCCATGCCTAGTATGATATCGAACTCTTGCAGCGGTAATACTATCAGGTCTGCCTGTACTGCCTTCTGCTGCAATCTGAGCTCCAATCCTCTCACTATCCGGGATGTGAACATCTGGTCCCCGGATGGGATCGATACCCTAAATCCTGAATCTGTTGCTCTTCACGAAAGATTCGGATATAAACGAATTCGTAGCCCCTGAGTCTAACAATGCATGCGTGGCTACACCTGTAAAATATATCCTCCCTGCGACAAAACATACCATCAAATATAATACTGTTGAACTTAAAGAATTCCTTATCGGCAGTTAACCAAAAATCCTCAAAAAATCACTGACTTAACCCAAATATCGATCCTCAAAATTCGAAATTCAATTTCAGAAAAGTTCAAAAATTGCAAATTAACCCCTTAAAGTTGCGAAAATTGCATTTTGGTCCTTAATCTACTCATTATAACAGTTGGGTCCCTAAAATTTTCAGGTCGAACAATTAAATTCTTAATTTCAAATGGGTAGAGCATGCATCCTAATTTCTTCTATGTTATCAATCCCAATAATTTAGTCATCAAACAAGCATTAAACCCAAACAATCATGCGAAATTAAAATCTTAAATAAAATGGTTACCAGTAATCAATGTCGAGTCTGACACTACCTCCGCCTCCTCTGCATGCATCACATAAGCCCTGCCGATAGTGGGACCCTTGTTCTGAGGGCAATCTGCAGCCTTGTGCCCCTCCGGTTTGCCTACGAAGCACCTGTAGGTGCCCCACATACATTTTCCATAATGATATTTGTTGCACTGCTAACACGGTGGTCTTCCGTCCTGCCGAGGAGCCCCTGGTGCCGGGGGTGGTCGCTGCTGTCCTAGCCCCCTGTGTTGTCCCTGGGGCTTCTGCTGCCTCTGCTGTCTCTGTGGCCCTGTGTACTGCTTCTTCTGTGGCTGTGCACTGGACTGGGCCTGATGCCGCTTCCGCTGCATCTCAAAATCTATATCTTGCAAGGCCTGCTCTGCCTGAAAAGCACAAGCAGTGGCTTCATCATTACTTGCCGGCCTCATCAGCATGACGTCTCGGCGGAGAGTAGGTCTCAGTTCATCAAGGAAATGCCTCAGCTTCTGGGCGGCATCCCCTGCTATCATGGGCAAGAAGTAGCAGCCCCTATCAAACTTGCGGATGAACTCCGCCACTGATAAATCTGCATGTCTGAGGCTCATGAACTCTCTCGTCAGGCGGCCCCTGACGTCAGCTGAGAAATACTTCCGGAAGAATAGCTCTCTGAATTTGGCCCACCTGAGAGTAGCCACATCCACTGCATGTGCGGCTCCCTCCCACCACAAGGACGCATCATCCATCAGCATATAAATGGCGCACCTGGCCCAGTCGCCATCCCTAATCTGGAGGTAATCGAAGTGAAGCTCCAGCGATCTGATCCACCCCTCAGCTACGAATGGATATGTGGTTCCCCGGAACTCGTTCGGGTTGAGCCTACGGAACTGCTCAAAGATATCAGCCTGCTGTACCTGCTCCAATAGTCTAGCCATACCCTCTAGGACTCGAGTAGCTGGGTCCCCTGGCGGCGGTGGTGGTGGAGGTCCTCTGCCACCCTCAGGGATATCGTTCACTCTGACCATCCTAGGCTCGCGTCTAGGAGGCATATCTGAATACAGTCCAAATAAAACGTAACACATCATGCAATTAATCTAGTTTTGAAAATAATGGACCTTAAATCGAAAAACAGTTAAAACATAAGCAATAAATCATCATAATGCGTAAATCATGAAATCATGCAGGTGATAACAATAAATCCTTTAAAACATTTAAATCGTAAAGCTTACAGACTTGAGGCTTTGAAGACTGAGCGGCAGAAGCTGGCGGTTGCATAATTCTATACAGGACCCTTGCTCTGATACCAACTGAAACTTCTACTCGTTTTAAAATGCGGAAATATTTTTTTTAAAAGTTCGTCATTACAAAATAACATTTGAAATAATGGTGTTTATTTGTCAATAAAATATCGCAGTTAAAAAAAATAACCAACAACAATGTAAACAATAATGAGTAGAAATTGTGAAAATCCTCAACGTAAATAAAATATTTAACTCCTCTCCAAAACAATAACTCAAAAGTGCGGAAAAACGTGCGGTCCTCAGGTTATGTCACCGCACCAGGGCTGCCTACTCAGATTTCAGCACCTCCTGTCTCCTGCTCAAAATGCTCACCTGCATCACACACACCTAGTGAGTCTAAAGACTCAACACACTTGTACCAGTAATAACAAATACATATATGTAGCACACAGCATTGAAAAATAGCATAATTAACATACATTTCATGTCAGCAGTAAAATCGTATACATAAATGTGTCCTGACAAAACATGGTAAAAATCATAGCATGTAAAATCGTATCAGCATATACGTGTTAAATTCCTTAATTTGAATTCCGTTCATTAGTTGTGACTTTCCTGTCATCGTGTGATCATGTCAGTCGATGGATCCATCTACGTGCAATCGCGGTACCCGACGGCGAGGATCATCAGTGACGGCATTACCCGCCCACTGAGTCCGGGCCGTACATGTCATCGTGTTAGTGACAACTAAATTACTTCCTTCAAAACGTGTCATCATGTTCATCACTTAAATAAAAGCAGGGAAATACGAAATTTTTCTTTTAAATCAAGCATGCATCATAATCATCATAATAGCGTAAAAATCATAAACGTGATGGATAACATTTAAAATATCATAAATCGGTGCTCCGGGCGCTGCCATGACCAAAATCTTGCCCCCGGAAACCCAAAAATTATCGTTTCAACCCTGGACCTCTAAAATTGACCCGAAACTTACCAAACTCCTTAAAATGTCCCAAAACATTTTTAAAAGTAATCTTATACGTAAACCCAAGCCAAAATCATAACTTAACCGACTCGTTTTAAAACTTGGACGGTGGTCCCGGTTTTAACCCGAATTGACTCGAAACTTAATCAAATTTTTCCCAAATTTTTTTCATACCTTAAAAACGCTAAAATGTTCCTAAAACCATGTCATTAGCCCCCTAACACACAGCTGAAAAATTCCAGAAATTTACCTAACTCTCGGACAACCCATTCCTAAAATCACATTACAACACATGGCCCCCAAACCATAATTCTTTCGGTCCTCCCATCTACAACCACCTGTCCAACCATTTAACTCACCATTAGGAACTTAACTACCCTTCTAAACTAAGCCAAACCCAAGCAAAAGCCGCTGCACATCCACGCGTCTAAAACCAGCCGAAACTATATCACCTCCCTCTCGATGCACGCCATGCTTCCGAGGATCGGCTTCTCCCTCAACCAAACACCCATGACTCCTTCCTGACATCTCACTAGATACTACCAGGTCTAAACCATGGCTGGGTTCGAGTCCATGCATAGCCGAATCCTCCTTACATCAACCAAACCCATTACCGAACCAATAAACATGAGCCGAGACCACCCTTACAAAGTGCTGTGATGACCTCGTTTCCAGCCTACCATTCCACTCCTTACGGTGATAACAGCCTTCGAACACCCCTACAGCAGACTTCTTGCACCAACTGAATGAAAAAAGTGAGTGACAAACCAAAAGAATACAACTCACGCTTGGATCGGAAAGTTCACAAATATGCATATATATATTACAGCAAGTATATAGCGTGTTTGATGCGTAAAAGGATGGTACAATGCGTGCCTTATCGATGCTTGAAGAACAAACAAGAAGTGGGAGACACCGGTGAAATTCTCCTACGCAAGAAATGGAGGCCGAAGTTTTTCCTTGAGCTGCTGAGTTCTGAAACCGAGGGTGGGGAATTTTGAATGAGGGTGTCGGCTAAGAAAATAATTAGGTTTAGGTTAATGACACTTAGGTGCTTAGTTATATAATAAACAATTAGTTAATGGGTTCTAAAATGTTTAGTTAAAAGCTAAGAAGAATTTTAGGTCCAAAAAGCTTAAAAGCGAGCCCAAAAAATCCAAACACACTCCCGTAAAATATTTCGTGTTGAAAAAATTTTGGAAATATTAGCTGAACCCTTAAAAAGTCACTCGATTCGATAAAACTCACGTACCGTTAAAAATAAAGTCATGCGGATAAAAATACCCAATAAAATCTTATTTTCGAAGAATACACTTAAAAATGTTTTAGATTAATTTATAAATAAATAGTGTACTAAAACAATTTTACTGAAAATTCTCCGGTCTCCGTTTCTCTTTCGAGTTTGAAATGCACCTAGAAACCCTAATGCATGAATTTCTGAAAATTTCATGAATTAAATCCTATTATGCATGAATTATGCATAAAATGGATAAAAATAATTAAGCATATAATTAAAAATAAAAATCCTAGATTGCATGCACTTAGGTTACGCGAATTAAATTCCTGGACCTTACAAATAAAATGATCAGAATAAACTTTATCAATTTACAGAAAGGCTCGATGGTAACCGATTTACTAATGTTAACAAATTTTCATATATTTTTCGTTCATCATGTGAACCGATTTACTAATGTTAACAAATTTTCATATATTTTTCGTTCATCATGTGACAAATCAATAACCTATACAACAAATCCTTCATGACTAGATTCTCAAGACCAAGTCATTTCGATAGATAAAACTAACAAAATCCTGGCTTGAGAATCCTATGGAATTTATAACGTCTCGAAAATTTGAAGACAAAGAATTTACTTTAAGATATTAACTACTCATATTCGCTTTACTTAGCCTGTTATTTTCTCAAGAGTTAAGTAGACTAATTTGATAGAACATATATCATACATCAACTCACGCTATCAAATCCTATGGAATTTATAACGTCTCGAAAATTTGAAGTTCAAGTGAACCACATGCGTGCAAATTTTCAACTTCTTTTGGATTTTAATTAAATTATCTTAATGCATTAAATGTATGATTTTTTACATGAATAAGTGTTTTAAATTTTTGGTTTATTAAAGTTTCATGCATTAGAGTTTTAAGTTGCATTTCACACTCGAACGAGGATCGGATACCGGGGATAATTAGGAAAAATATTTTTATTAAATAATTAATTTTAATTATTTAACATAAGGTGTATTTAAGGGAGAATTTCTAAAATGGGTCTTGGTTGGATATTTTTACTCTTCGGGTCATATTTTAAATCGGTACACAAATTTTAGTTAGTCGGGGGACTTTTTGAGTGCTCGGGCAATATTTCCAAAAACGTACCTAAACGAAATATTTTTTCGGGAGTTTTATCGGGCTTGTTGGGTTTTTTTTATTGTTTAATGGACTCAAAACTCTTTTAAACCATTTAATTCTAATTAAAGGCCCATTTATGCTTAAGACTTTTTATTTAATCATATCACTAAGTAACCCTAAACCTACCTACATAGCAGCAGCCATCCCCTTCATTTTTCAGCAGCCCTCCCCATCGTTTTTCAGCAGCTAGGTCTCGGCCATTGCTTGTTCTTCAAGAAAACTTCTCCCTGCCTCTCCGGTTCACGTCCCACGCGTAGTTATTCAAGTCTTTTTAATCATATAAACGCTAAGGCACGCCATGTATCTCCTTTCTCATCATTTACTTCATGTTATATACTTTTGTTTATGTTTTTGCATGAAATTTCTTTGGTCCCTCCTATAGCATCGTTTTTGTAAAGGTTTTGACACGTATATACGTATATCTTGTGTGCAACTCACGTTTTCATGTATTTGTGCGAGGGACTGCCGGTTTTTGGTCACTAAGGGGCTGTACTCGATGGTACGGTGGAGTCATAAGGCTGGTGTCGAGGGTTGGTCGCTTTAGGTTGAGGGCCGAGAGGTGTTTTTTCAAGGGGTGGCTCCGTTTTTGGGTAGGGATCGGGTGAGAGGCTGAGCCGACGGTGCAAGGGCTGAACCAAGCCATGGACCATGGGCCAGACCTTGGTGGGTCTGAGACAAGGCCTAGGGAGGCTTGACCACTGCTGGAACCGTCCTCGAAGCCGATAGACCGAGTGTAAAGGGTGCGGTCGTGGGTGAGTGATTTGGGTTGCTTCTCAGATGTTGGCATGTTGCAGCATGCATGGGGCTGTGAGCTTAGGTTAGGTCGGTCCAGTAGGGTCCTAAGGTAGGCTAGAAAGGGGTCCAAGCCTGGTCCAAGCCGGTAGAGCCTAGGGTCGATAATTTTCAGTTTTAGCGTATTAGGGTTTCGAAAATGTTTTGTGCAAAAAATTCCAGCAGCATGTGGCCTTGTTTTCGTGGGTCTTAGTGGGATGGAAAGTGTGGTTTTAAGGCGGGTTGGGTAGGTTTAGGCCATTATTCGAGTTTGGGAAATATTTGGTTTAGTTTCGGGTTGACTCGGGTTAAAACCGGGACCCGATCCAAATTTTAAAACGAATCGATTAAGTTTTGAAACGGGCTCGAGTTTATGTCTAAGAAATACTTTTAAATATGTTTTGAGGTGTTTTAAGGAGTTTGGTAAGCTTCAGGTCGAAATTTTGAGGTCTAGGGGTAAAATGGTCGTTTTGGGTTTCCGAGAGCAAAATGATCGTTTTGCACCCTAGTTGAGTTTTTAGTCCTGGCAATGCCCTGAGCACAATTTGTCATGTTTTTAAATGTTTGTGTATCATGTATATGATTTTTACATAATTATAAAAAATTGCATGCTTGATTTTAAAGCAAATTTATGTATATGCACGATTTCTATAAGTAATTAATATAATGACATGTTTTGAAGGATGAGAGTTGGTTTGTGACTAATACGATGACATGTTAATACGATGATATGTAAGACCAAGGCTCAGTGGATGGGTGATACTGTCGCTGATGTCCTCGCCGCTGGGTACCGCGGTTATACGTAGATAGATCCATCGCCTAATACGATGATATGAAAGTCACAGCTGACGAACGGGATTCAAATTAAGAAAATGAACACAGATATGTTGAAATGATGATATATGTTATGAATATGATTATGCTTTGACAGGTTGCGATTATGGATACGACTTTCTACGATCATGAAATGTATATTGATTACTGTACTTTTCAATGCTGCATGTTATGTATATGTATTCGATATAACGTTATAGGTGTGTTGAGTCTTTAGACTCACTAGGTGTAAATGATACAGGTGAGCATATCGATGAAGAGGCTGGAGGTGTCGAATTCTGAGTAGGCAGGGCTGGATGTGTGCACACGACCCGAGGACCATATTTTTTTGCACATCACGTTTTTATGAGTTTTTGAGTAGACATGATTGGTTTTGTACGTTGGCTATGATATGTTGATGATTTTCAGGATTCTTACTCGTTTTAGTTTTACACCCCTTATTGATGGCCGAGTTGGCAAATTTTTAAACTGCAGTTTTTTAATTGTCATTTGATTACAGTTATTTTCAAATTATATTTTCCAGTAGTCTTGCATACATGGATAAAAATAATTTTTGAAAATTTCTTACAAAAAAGAAAATTTCTAGCATTATTTAAAATTAGCAGACATCACAAAATTATTCCTTCCAAAAATTTTGTACTGATAAATAAAAATTCATTCCATTTCTTGGTGCCGATATCTTTTGTCAAGACATGCAGCAAAAACATTGAACATACCAACTCTATCATATAACTAAAGTCGAGCACTTATGTGTTTTCAACTTTGTGTTGACTATGCCAACTATCACGGTAGTTTTACTTATACGATTCTAACCAAATCAATTAGTCGGTACTGATACTTTCCGATAGTAGGTGTACCAAGATTCACTCTCTTCTACGAGGCAATATTTAATCAAGTACTCTAATAATCAATGACTCGTGCAATTAGATAATCGATATATTCTATTAATTCAATCCATCACTGCATTTTTCAACATAATACCATCTAAATAGTATTCTATCAATATACAATCTATCAAATTGACCTAAAAATCGATCAACTTTTAAATGAACATCATTCACAGTGGTTTCCAATACTGCTACTCCTGCCAACTTTCATTCTATATAATATAACAAAACAGTAAATAAAATCGAAGTAAACAAACCACAAAAGCATATAAACATACTGACAATTGGGGATGTCAATGGGTCCGGGTTGTATCCAGACCCGCAATGGACCCACCCCGTATGGAGCGGGTTTGGGCATAATAAATCGGTCATGGAACGGGTCTCGGGTCCAATTTTTTAGACCCGTCCGGGTACGGGGCGGGTCATGGGTCAGTTAATATCCGCCCCATACCCGTCCTATATATGTGGATATAAATACTATAGGGTTTTAGTTTTATTAATTTTCAAATTTTTTAGTAGCCCACATCAACCATAACAGTGTTCGCTATTCTTGTGTCAACTGTTCATCTGAATCTGCTTTTAGTAATAGTGGAATAATAGTTGGTCCTCATTGTAGTAGGCTTAATCCAACGACTTTGGAGGTATTGATGTGCTCACGAAGATGGTTGTGGGGTGAGGTGAAACGTAAATAAATCACAGTTTTATTTGTTATTGTACTTTCATTTTAATTTCGTTATTGTACTTTCTCTCTTTAAATTACATATTTTACAGTTTTAAATTACACTTTTATTTTTTCAATGTACTTTCTCTGTTTAATTTTGTAGATAATTCTTCAAGTAGTTTACCAACTTGTCCTACCATTTTTGATGAAGAGGAAGATGATCTCGAAGAATGTGTCTGAATATTGCCTACTTGCTGATTTTAAGTTTTGTTATGACTTATTTTTTAGGATGTCAAGATTTTTTTGGAGAGCTAGTATCTTTTTTTTTTATGTAATTCTTTATGTCATGAAAATACTTTGTTTTTTATTATTAAGTGTGGTCGATGACATGAATTAGTTTTCTATTATGTTGTATTTAAAAGCTTGTTTGTTTCATAATTCAGTCATGTGAGAAGAAGATTACTGTTTTCATTTAAAAAAAATTCGGGTCTACCCGGCCCCGTTTCGTATTCGGGGTGGGGCAGGTCCGAAGAATATTTAACCGAGGTGGGGAGGGTAATGGGTCAAAGTTTTTTTATGGGACGAGTCTTGGGTTTAGTCATACCCGCCCCATTGACATCCCTACTGACAATTAGCATAGACAAGCGCAACGAAAATTTTAGTGTCAAGACTCAAGTGTCCTAGACTCTAGTTCTAGCATATTCTGATTTACGCAATGTTACCATGATGTGAGGCCCGGTTATTATAATTACAATTAATTATCAAACAATATTTATTAAGTTCTCGGACGACGCTGCAGCATTCATAAACACCTACATGCGAGTGTTGACCCGACACAATCCACAACAGCAGTTCAATCAAAATGAGATTTGATAATTTCGATAGGATAACACTCACAAAACAACAAATCTATACAGTAAATCCTGAAACAGAATCCAAATTCGTCACTTGATAGCATAAAATTCATATATAACTCATTATTGACTCAAATCAAGTCCCTCCAATTGAAAATGAAAGAAATATTTATTTTATAAGTTTTTCTTGTTGAAAGAATATTCAAAATCATAATCGTTTGCACCCAGAATGCACCAGAACACACAGCATCAACCCACACTCGCAGACATAATTCAGCACATATGAATCTTCAGTAAAATGTGCATAACTATTTAGATTCTCAATGAAATTAAACGATCTTGGCGTCGTTTCGAGGATAACACATAGCTCTACAACTTTTATTCAAATGCCAATTCGTGATTCCAAATCAAACCCTTTCTGGAATTTAATCAAACATAGTACTAAAACTCGAACATTAACCGTAATTTTCGAATTTGGCTGCTCTTGAAACCTACAACCAACAACAAAACATATATAAAAAATTGGACCGGCTATTGATTTTAAGAACATAAATTCGAAACCCTAGATTATAGAAATACCTTCAATAGCTTCATATGTACTCAAATGGAGCTAGAATCGAGTTCTACGAGCTCTACCAAACAAGAAAACGACAAAAAAAAAAGGTTGAAGGAGGTTGTAGCTCACGAACAACAGCAACCGCAGGTTCTACGAGTTCTATTAAGCAAAACACCATTCATGGTAAAATTATAGTGTTGGTATCTGCTAATTATTTCTTTCATCCACAATCATTAGGGAATGACATTAAATAATTAGTTTATAATTAATTAACAACAAATTTAAATTATCTTGAAAATAAATTATTTTTGTAAAACAAAACATGGACAGAGCTATTTTTTTTAATAAATAAATATGAACGGTTGTCATATATTACACCTCCTATACCACGTCAGCACTATAAAATTAAATAAATAATAATAAAAAAAAGATAAATCGATACCATCCTTATCCGTCGTCTTTCACGTGTTCTCCTCCTACAGTTGAAACAGCAGTAAAACTGTTAATGATGGCCTCCATGTGCCCGCCCACGGTTTCATTATCTCGCCACAAGCCCAGCTTCTCCGATTCCAGATTCAGATTCAGATTCAGCAGGCCATCGTCGATTGCTCTTCCTAGGTTTCCCGATTCTACTCTCTGTTGCCGCTGCAACAACGTTAGTGATGGGGTGAATTCCGATTCGCCATGGTGGGATTTTGGCGTGCAGGATACGATAAGGAATGCGATTAAGCAGGTAGAAGGTTATTTTGATCGGAAAGTGGAAGCTGGTGTTGCGGTGGTGGAGGGAGGGGAAGAAGAGGAGGAATGGGATTGGGAGAGATGGAGGAAGCATTTCGCGGAGGTGGATGAGCAGGAGCGCATGGTCTCAGTCCTCAAGGTATTTTAGTTTGTTGATTTCTGCTTAATTTGTTGTTTTTGAGATCTTTTTTTTTCCCGAAGAGGGTGGTACGTTTTGAGAATGTATTTCTGGGATAAAATCTATTGCATAGGAAAGAAAGAATATTGTCTACTTGTATGGAAGAGCTCACCGGCTTTGTTCCTGTATACGAATTCAATTTTTTCTTTGAATCAGTAGTAGTTTCATCAAGTTAGGTTCTGTTATCAAATATGGTCACATGGATGTTCTTATTGACAACAGTCTCAGTTAGCAAGTGCAATTAAGAGAGAGGATTATGAAGATGCTGCCACTCTTAAGGTTGCAATTGCCGCTGCTGCTACAAATGACACTGTTGGGAGAGTGATATCTCATCTGAAGGTAGAATTTCTCTGTTTTTTCTCCACATTATACATCACCGTTATGTACATGTATCTATATTCGCATTTGATCTTCTGTTAACTGGTGCACTCGTATAATTTTTGAATGTAATTGCAGAAGTGTGTAGAGGAAGAACGCTATGGTGATGCATCTGTTTTACGTGATTATGCTGGTGCCGGATTGGTGAGTGGCCAATATTGCATAAAGCCTTTTCGCTTTGTTTTCCGTGTCTCAAGTAATGATAATCTTTTTAAGGGTCTTCTTATTATGGAATATGTAAACTGCTTTTATGCTTCTAACAAATAATGGTTTGTGTGTTTGAATGAAATAGATTTTTCTGCAATCTGATCTTATCAATGACAATAATAAACATAAATTTGTCGATGATATTGCTTGTAGTTTGGTAGTTATGTCATTCAATTGCAATGAAGAGGCGTATTCAGTATTCTATCCACGTTGTTTACCAAAAGCACTAAAATTAACTAATAAAGATGAAGTGAAGATAGGCTCTCTGCATGCTTGGTTCTTATTTTAGAATGTTTGGTGCTGCAGCATCTGTTCCATGTCAGATGTGATAACACAGGCTCTCTGCATGCTCGGTTCATATTTTATATTGTTTGGTGCTGCAGCTTTTGTTGTCAGATGTTAGATTAGTTTCTGATTTTTTTCGTCTGAACCTGTTATACAGGTAGGATGGTGGACTGGAATTTCAGAAGATTCTAGTGATCCTTATGGCCGTATCATTCATATACGTGCAGAATATGGAAGATATATTGCCAGAAGTTACAGTCCACGGTAAAATTACTTGCCCTAATCAGAATTTTTATCAAACATGAAATCTTTTTCATCTAAATGCGTCCTTGCTAGCCCTTTGTAAATTTACCATGGACACGTTAATTTGAGCCAACTCTGCTGAAGCAAAAAATTTTTCGCTCAGTTTACCTTTTCAGAAAGTGCTTTTGTTACTATGATTTGTCAAGAAACAATACTTTAGTAGATAGCCTAATATATTACATTCAACGGAAATGGGATAGTATCTGCCATTTTAAGCTTCACTGATATGATTTAGATTAAAATGCACCAGTAACTGCTTTGATGCTATTGTGTTTCTTGGCAGTCAGCTTGCTACAGCATTGGATGGCTCCCCACTGTTTGAGGTTTATCTCACAAACACTGCGAAAGGCCATTATAAGCAGCAAGTACTCTTTTCTTCATTAAGCTTCTTTATTGATTTTCTAGTTATTGAGTATCTGTATGGCACATGTTCTATTCATTTGCAGCTGATGTTTTCGGTGAGTTTTATGCAATTACGTGATAGAGGAATATTCTTTCCAATTCATCCTTCATTTTTTTAATACTTTTTTAGTATTCTTAAATTCGGTGATAATACTTTCTGTAGTGAACGCTCATCTTCAGGTAATTAATAACATCTGGGTGCTAGGAAGAATAAATAATTTGTTGTGGCTGTTTTGATCAGTAAGCATGTTAATATGCAGGATAGTTTTCTGCTCTATTGGTCGAAATATAACTGCATTTAAAAATTATGACAATGTTTTTATTAACACGAACCAATTTCTCATCCCCTAAAGTAAAACACATGATAGCAATTTTTCCTCGTTCGCACGTATTCCAACATAATCGTTATTCTTTACTAAATTTTTAAAATCAATTTCCAGAAATTTTCTATTGTTATATTACATTATAATCCAAAATATACTATTCATTTATGACATCATTTCATACCTATAATAACATATTTACTTCCGCAAAACAATACCAAACATACATTTATTTATCAAAAACTTTCCCCCAAAGTTATTTGCCAAAAGTCTTTTCCCAAAACTACAATAAAACCAAATTCTGAAAATATTTATTTGTCTATTTATTCGAATGAAATCAATAGTTGGGGCGGTATTGTCTTCAAGTTGTCTTTCGCTTAAGTTTGTGCGCTCATCAACATGAAAAATATTTTTGTATGCATGAATGTTAAAAAAACATGATTGTCTTCTTTCCTGAAAATTACCTGTGAAATAGTATTTTTCATTGGAATGAATATTTCAACGATAAATTGGCTTTTAGGCTGTATACCTGAAGCGGAAGGGATCTCCTGAAGATCTTTATTCCCGATCCTTCAATTCATCAGGAAATACAAAGAACCTTGGCTCTCGCGATGCGGGAGAAAACAAACATGAGCTGTTTGATACAAGCCCTGAAAATTCTGAGGATGGTGATGATAGGGATGATGATTCTGATTTTGACAGTGTCTTGCGAGACATGATTCCTGGTGTGAAAGTCAAGGTTGTGAAAGTAACAGCAGAAAAGGTTGACAATGATATGATATCTAAGGTGATTGAACAGATAATAGATGAAGAGGAAGAGAAGGACCACGACTTGGAGAATGTAGATGCCGGTGATGAAATCAACAGTGACAATGATGATGAGCAGAGTGACATTGAACTTCATGCTGGTAGTGGAGTGAGTGAGGATGAAGAGCGGAATCGAATCGCAGTTGAGGTAGTTGTTGGTAGTGGTCTCATCCCTAGAATTTCTCGTGGAACTCACATAAAAGACTTGCTCCGAGTACCAGCAAGGCTTGAGAAACAGGGTATGTGGTCATTTACATTTACAGTGGAAGAAGAGGCCAAAGAGCATATATCTAGTGGTGGACGGTCTCCACTAACAAACAGAGCTAAGGTTCATGGTCAACGCAGCATTGACCATGTTATGCTTGATCTTGTGAGGTCTATTGGGAAAGGGAAAATTCCGTTGAAGGTTAGTTCGAATTGTTATGGTACATTAATCCATTACATGTGATATTGTTATTTTCCTTTTGGATCGTAATTTCAATCTCAACTACATAGGTCCTGAAAGATGTCGGTGAATTAATGAATCTAACTCTCAGTCAGGCCCGAAATCGTCAGCCTCTCTCTGGGTCAACTGCATTCAACCGGATTGATATATCATCTTCAGATCCATTAGATGGTGATCAATTTTATTTTTCAACTGAGATTACTTAGAGGGAAACACTGCATAAATTGTTTGTTAATGTTATAAGCATCTTACTGTTCTATTATGGACGTTAAATCATCAGGACTATACATCGGTGCCCACGGGCTTTACACTTCAGAAGTCATTCATATGAAACGAAGATTTGGTCAGTGGAAAGAGGATGGTAGCTCAAAGAAGCCATCAAATATTGAATTTTATGAGTTCGTAGAAGCAGTGAAAATAACAGGGGATCCTTATGTTCCAGCTGGCCAGGTGATCAACTCATTCGAATAATTTATTATATGATTCTGCATTATCTATCCCATGAATGATTAAAATATTGATGATCATGGAGTCACAACTCCAAGAAAGATGGTGGTTCCATTTATCATAATATCTGGGGCATGTTTGGCATTGTCAAAATGTTTTAAACATGAATCAGTCATGTCAACAGTCACTATGTTCAAGTCTTTGAACTGTATTGTTCATCTTGATGGCTCACTGATTCGGCCTCATTATCTCATTCCTGTTCAGATCATAAAACAAGGGTCGGGGACATTCACCCCCTTTGTTCTTTTCTTACCCAAAAGGTAAATGATCTATTTTTATTCAGGTGGCATTCCGTGCAAAAGTTGGGAAAAGATACCAGCTTCCGCATAAAGGGATAATCCCTGAAGAATTTGGGGTGGTATGTCATTGAGCATGACATTCAATCTTTTATCTACCATTTTTTTTCTTCAGCTTCGCATAATTTGCACCACAATGCAGATTGCTCGATACAAGGGACAGGGAAGACTAGCTGAGCCTGGATTTAAGAATCCTCGTTGGGTTGATGGTGAACTGGTTATATTGGATGGAAAGGTTTAAACTGTTTGACGATTTTTATTGTGGGTTTGATGTGACTATTTTTTATTTCCACTGGCTAGGCTCTCATTGTCACTGACTGTTGCCCTCTAACCAATTTGTGCAGCACATCAAAGGAGGGCCAGTTGTAGGCTTTGTTTATTGGGCCCCAGAATATCATTTCTTGGTGTTCTTCAATAGATTGAGGCTGCAGGATTGAGTTATTGTACATTCGGTTTCCCACACTCATTCTTAGTTGAATTTTTCTTGGGTTAGTTCTTCATCATGGCCTATTTAATAAAGTAGCCTGTGAATTATCTTATTTCCTCGCACACTAGTGAAAAATCTAGCGTTAGACATCTCCATTAAAGCATACCAGTTCTCATTTATTACCGATGCTAGTATCGATGCCTTTTCTTTTTCTCTTTTTGCAGCTTAGGCAGTCACTGTTGCCTTTGAGTCCTCTAAATGGAAGCCTAAATGAAGCTGAAAGATTTCAAGTTCAACGGCCAAGTCACTGGTGTTTGACTTATCTTCCGTTGTTATGACCCATCCGAATATTGCGAGAAACCAACTGCAAAAATTTGAAGATGTAATGGTTACAGCTTCAAATCTCTCATCTCCATAATCGTGTTGCATCAGATTTCTCATCTCCATGCATAGCATGTTCTTGTATGTAAATGAATGACTTGTCTCTATTTGGTCATTTTATTCGAAGATGCCTGTCATTCGTGTACATCAACAGGGGACGAAACACTATGCAGAGCAGAAGATCTGGATTGAATTCAAATCGGGCACTGTTTCATTTTAAAAGTTTCAGTTTGCCCTCTGCTTCCTTGAGAGGGCATTTTTCCTTGATGTATATCTTTTCTTCTGTATTTGCTAATAAACTTCTTACCATGTAATATTACGCGTCGAAGGTAAAAATATTTTGTAAATGGTTTCACATTGTAAGCACCAATCAATTTTCGCTACGTGATGTGAAATCGCTAGATTTTATCGTCGAACTTTACCCGTGCTTTGTCTTCCCCATTTTTTTTGTTGGGTGTTTTGGTTGGACACTGCTTCACTTTCAAAACAAAAAAGGGAGCTATGTCTTAGATAAATTTGGAGATGGAGTCTTATTTCGTATCTCGATGATGAAATAAGATCATGGTCATGAGCCTATTATCTCAGATCACAATAAGTTGATAGGATCTCTTTGGCACAATGTCGCCACACTAATCTAGAAATATCTTTATTTTGTTCAATCTCATGAACAAGATATAAAAATAACATTATTCCGGGAGGGTGATAGATCTAAGAATCAGTTAATGGTGAGAAATGAAGGGGTTGAAAAGTTCTTTCATATATATGTAACTCCAATTCTTTTGGAATCGTTAGTCAATTATATTTCGATAGAAGTAATTGACAATTGAATCTGATTTTGATTATTATTTTATTATATGTAATAGTGCGAAAATAAGATCAAGCTCTAAATTGTTTAAGAATAGTGGCAGAGAGGTTTGGTTTCAAACAATGGTTCGAATAGGACAAGTACGCCATGCTAATGTATCTTGGATGATCCAGATTTCATGGTCAAGCATCGATGAGCACATTGAACAATCCACGTGGCTGATTGAATTGATAAGGTAATGTAAGAACAAGGTTCAAGTTTACCGGTCTGTTAGGATGTCTAAGCTACATACATCATTGCACTTCTACTTGACAACTATCGTAATGATGAACGTCCCTCTTCCTCTCTTTTTTTTCCCATTAAATCACAATGTTTTTCCCAATGTTCGATAAATTTGTTTATGTGGCATTCGTTCCCATGGTGGTTGAAAATCTCTCATTTCTGTTGCCTTGGACCTTAACCTCTGCCCCTCCGCTGCCACAGCAACCAGTCTAATTGAGCTTGCTACAGTGTCACGACTAAATGAACCATCTTCGTTTCTTGGTACCTCATAGCCAACTTCTTTTTCCACCAACAGCTTTGCTTTGAATCCTTGATCAGCTATCATTGGAAGAAGAATCAAAGGGTGTCCAAGGCCAAGAGACTCAACGAGGGTGCCCCATCCAGATTAGAAGAGATATCCTCCAACTGCAGAATGAGCAAGAATTTCCAGTTGAGGCATCCATCCTTGAATAACGATGCCTAGGCTTAAGGTACGGTTAGCAAATCCAGGCGGGAGCAAGTCTGAGCTGTTTACTTCTTGTGGCTTCCCCAGTATCCAGACAAAAGGTAATCTTGAAAGCTCGATTCCAAATGCAAGTTCATGTATCTGCTGGATGGGCATCTTGTATTCACTGCCGAACCCAACAAACACTACAGACTTATCCTTTTGTCCATCCAACCATTTGAAAGCATCGAACCAGTTTGAGTTAACTTTACTCTCTCTCTTGTTTTCTTCAGGTACCGAGGGAAGTACCCCTATTGGCAAAACTGGCATTTGATAGAGTTCTCGTACAACACTCAAGTACCCTCCCTCGAACTCATCACAGCTTCTGAATGCAACGAAGCTGCATTCTTCTATGCTTTTTGCCATACCACTGGACACACCTGATGCATCAGGGAAATTAAGGCTAGTCCACATCCTTGTTGCATGATCTGGTCTGCTTGTTATGAGACTAGGGAAAGAGATCCAATCAGGTGGCATGGTGAAATGTTCTGGACTTGGACGTCTATTACCAGTCTTGAGCTCCTCCGATGGCTCTATAAAAGCCATTGCATCAACTGTGTATACACTGAAAAACACTGTTGGGACGCCAAATTTTGTACCAATCTCTGGTATCCAATATGGAGCAAAGTCGAAAAGTATCAAGTCTGGAACAATCTTCTGCACGAGATTTTCAAATGGTTGAGCTAATACGTCTATGCTTTTTTCAAGAACTGTATTTCGTTTAACCGCAGAACAATGGTTGCTTCACAATTTTCGGCCAAGCCTTCAACTTGTGGCAATGGGATCTCCACAAGATTTATAGAGATTATCACTTTTCAAATGATCGTTATATAGGGAACCGACATGGTTCTCCAATTGCACGAATGCTTAAAAATTAGGCCGTTTGGAGTGTATACAGCTGGGAATGACAATGGACCCGACCCGAATTAGCCGGGGTGGGTTTAAACGGTTAAACATGTTAAAATGGGTCTCAAGCGGGTCGGGGACAGGTCCTTGCTTTAGCCAGACCGGCCCGCAAGTAGATGTATACATATAATTAGACATTTATTTTTATTATTAATTGAATAAAAATTTCTATATTTTAATTTGTGATAACATTTTTGGTTACTAAATATTATTAATATAAAGTGGAAAAATTATTTAAATGATTAGTTAATTTTTAAACATTTTTATTTTATATTTAAAAATAAAAAATTGATGGATTCACAGGTCAAATCCGTCTCGGACTCATCGAATTTGCAAGACAGAACGGATATTGAGTTTGGTCAAATTCGTCGCATTACCATCTCTATATATTATAAAAATAATAATTAAAAATAATGATTAGGTCGGATTCATTACTTTTGTACCAACACCCGTGAACTAACACTACAAAAAAAAACGGAATTAGCGACGGCCAAAACCGTCGCTACAAGGGTTAAGCGACGGTTTGAAAAACCGTAACAGGAGGCCGCGTCGCTATTTTGCAGCGACGGTTCAAAATAGCGACGGTTTCTCAAAAACCGTCGCCTGTAGCAACGGTTTTTCTGAACAAGACCGTCGCTAATTGAGCGACGGGTAAAACCAAACCGTCGCTAATATTAAACGACAGTTTTACATAACCGTCGCTGAATGAAAGCGACGGTTTCTAAACAACCGTCGCTATACTAGCGACGAGTTTTTCGCTATATTAAGCGACGGTTTCTCGAAATACCGTCGCTATATAAAATGACGGTTTTGTAAAGAACCGTAGCTTAATTAAGCTACGGTTTTCCGTAAAAAAAAATTAAAAGTCATCAAAATACTACGCAAAAGTTCATAAATACGATACACCAAAAATATTAAATTTTCGATAAAAAAAAACTTTAAATATCTTACGTGCGCGAAGATATGCAGATCCACGTAACGCTGAAAGATTACACCGACGAGTAAATCTACGAAATTAATACAAACAAATGTTAGTACAAGTAAAAAAACAGAAAATACGAAAAAATTGATAGAGTTCCGCTAAAAATTAAAAAATCCGAATAGGCGGAAATCGTTGTAAGTTGTTGGCGAACTTCGGTATATAAAGAATTATAGCGACGGTAGTCGAAAAACTCGTCGCCATTAGCGACAGTTTTTGACAAATCGTCGCCGATCTAGATCGGCGACAGTTATTTGAAACTGTCGCTAATTGCGACGGCTCAAGATAAACCGTCGCTTATTGCGACGGATGCAATAAACCGTCGCAAAATAATACGACGGGTTTTTATTATACCGTCGCAAATGGCGACGGGCACATAACCCGTCGCACAAAATAGCGACGGTTTAAGAAACCGTCGCTAATATAGCGACTGTTGTTGTAAAACCGTCGCTATAAGAGCGACGAGTTTTGATAAACCGTCGCTTACTTTAGTAGACGACGGGTTTATGAATAACCGTCGCTATTATAGCGTCGGTGTATACAAAACCGTCGCTACATGGGCGACGGTTAGTCAAAACCCGTCGCTATATTAGCGACGGTTGATGAAAAACCGTCGCTAGACTTATGTTGCGACGGTTTTTTAAAAACCGTCGCAACATAAGCGACGGCTGTGAAAAAACCGTCGCTATAGTAGCAACGGTTTATAGAAAACCGTCACTATTCCATCCGTTTTTTTTTGTAATGTAATTCCACGGGTGCTCCTACCATCAACACAAATGAGCTGTATAAATTTCACATGTTCTCGTCCAATCCGCACAAATTTTGTTTTGAGGGTAAGCAGCAACCTATTTTTATTATTTATTTATTTTAAGTTGCAATAATTATTAACATTAAAATAATTTAACTTTTTTTTTAATTTTATGATAATCTTTTTAAATATTTTCAGATTATCATATTGTTTTTTTATAGGTGTATTTTTTCATATTTTATTATGTTAATTTTAATCTATTATCACATAAGTTTAAGCTATCGAGTCTGCATTTTCTGTTTTAGTCATAATTTATGCATATTGTTTGATCCTCACATGTTTCGTTGATTTTTTTGTGGACTTGCTAAAAAGAAGAGAATTATTGGCAAAAGTACCAGCAAAACACTCGCCCGAGCGCGCAAGAGCGCGAGCTGCAAGGACATCGAGCTGAGGTGGGTGATTTCGCTTGCCACAGCGCGCATGGCTGGAAAATTATTCGAGGACCTCATGCTCGGGCGGATGTTTTTTGCCGCCATAGCACGACGCAATATGGAAACAACATTTGGACAATTTTTTTTTGTGGTGGATTTTTTGTTAGAAACTGAATTTCGAAAGGTTGACAAACTGTAAGTTAAAAAGATTGAACTAACTGATCGAGAAAACTGATAGCAACTGATCCAATATACGCAAACTATCGGCTGCCTTTAACTGAAGAATTACACGCAGATATTCAAGGCAACTGAACCTACAACGGAATTACGCAAACAACTGACTGATCAGTTGGAAACTGATCAGTTACAACAATCAGTTGGAAACTGATAAGTTATTGCCTATCAGCTGACCTTTCAGCTGTGCACGTCATCAGTTAAGGAAAAGGACATTCAATCGACAAACATTACAAAGCAGACTGCAACTGATAGTGGGAACGCCGCATTTCATAAAGCTGCAATGTACGAATGTCAGAAGAATTTTGACGTGTCAATCAACGGATAAAAAGTTTCAAATCGCATTCAATGTTACCGTTGGATGCGAAGACTATAAATAGCAGAGAAGAGCAGCTGAGAACAAGTTAACAAACCAATCAGTCAGTTACGAGTTATAAGTTTTATCGAAAAACTACTGTGATATTACTCTGCTGAAATCCTTGCAAATCTAAAAGCTCACACTTATTGTATACATTCATAGCATTCAAGACTATACTTCGAGTTTTCTAGCACAAATCGTTATTGTTGGAAAACTCGATCATAAAGAGATCAGTTGTGCTAAGCTTTTGAGTTCAAATGAACATTGTCAACTACTTTGTAACTAAGAGTTTCAGTTTGATAGTGTTAAGTCCAAACTGAAGTGGGTCTGTACAATTGTTTGTATTGATCAAAGCCTTTTAGTGAATATTCTATCTTCGTTATAGAAAGTGTGACGTAGAACTGATTGAAATCTCCGAACATCCATAAAATCTTGTGTGTTCTTATTTCTGTTTTTCTTATTTTATCTATCAGTCAGTTTATTTCCGTACTTCATAGTTAACTGATTTATATCGACTGACAAGATTCTGAGTTTCAGTTTATCACTAAACTAACTCAACATTCGAAAAGTTTAATAAAATCTTGAGTGTTTATTCAACCCCCCTTCTAAACACTCTTTCACCCTTTAACCGATCCTATCAAGTGGTATCAGAGTAGTTGAATCTTGTTTCTGAATATTCTTATACAAAATGAATACCATGTCTTCATTCAATAAAATTCCGATGTTCTCCAGAGAAAACTTTGATGATTGAAAATTTAGAATGCAGGCTCATTTAGCTGCACAAGACGATGACATGTGATACGTTATTACAGATGGACCCATGAAGATACTAAAAGCAAACACTGCTGTTGTTATAACTGATGGTGCTCCTCATCGCATTTAAAAGCCCAGAGATGAGTGGACAGCAGAAGATAAGAGAAAAGCCAACCTGGATAATGTGGCTAAGGACATTTTATACAAGATGAAGGATAAAGTCACTTTCAGCAAGATAAAAATGTGCAAAACAACTAAAGAAATATGGGAGAAGCTGATTCAGCTCTGTGAAGGCAATGACCAAACCAAGGAGAATAAACTATCTGTTGTCGTTCAAAAATTCTATAGCATCAAGATGAAGATTGGAGAATCTATGCATGATTATGATGAAAGAATCAATGGCATAATGAACGAGCTGAATGCACTGAAAGGTGTATTCAAAATAAGAAGTAACACTGAAAGTAATCATGGGTCTTCCCAAAGAATGGGATGTCAAGACCATGGCTATGCGAGAATCAAAGGATCTGAACAAGATCGAACTTTATGATTTATTTGCTGATTTGAAAGCCTGCAAGTTTGAGCTACAAACCAGAGAAGGAGAACCCTCTACACCAGCTGCTATAACTGCTGTCAAGCTAGAACCAACTGGTTCAGCTGACAAATCTGCTGATCAGTTAAGCAATGATGCAATGTCATTGTTTGTCAAGAAGTTTGGGAGATTTATGAGAAGAAATCAAGGAAACTTCCAAAAACAATATCAGAAAAATTATTCCAAGGAAGAACCTAATGCATGCTACAACTGTGGCAAAACTGGGGACTTCATTGCTGATTGTCCCAGGCCGAAGAAGGACATGTGAGGCTCAGCTAAAAAAGGAAATAAATCCTACGAGCACAAGAGAATATCTAAAGATGACAAGAAATTTGTCAGAAAGAAACATGAGGTGCTTCTAGCTGAGGAAAGCAAGTCAAAATGAGCAGAATCTGACAATGATGATTCAGAATCTGAGAGCTTGAGCTGCTCCAGTGATGATGAAGAGGAAGTCAAATGTCTAATGGCTGATGACACAGAAGTGGAGTCAACAAGTGGAGTCAACCAGTCAATAGATATTTGATTTTAGCTCAACTGATTTCACACGAGATGAATTTATATCTACACTTCATGACATGGTAAATGAGTATCACAAGCTTGTCTTATCTTTTGAGAAAGCCAGAGTCAAGCAAACTGATGCCAAAGACGATAAAACTGAAACTGATGAATCAGTTGATATGTTGAGTCTAAAAAGGGAGATTGCTGAGCTCAATGCTGAAAGAAGCAAGAATCAATCAATGATTCAGCAGTTGATGCTTGAAAATTCAAAGCAAACTGAGCTTATTCAGGCTTGGAACAAATCATCTGTTGCATTGGCTAAAATACAAGATAAGAAAAAATCAGTTACTGATAAAACTGGTTTAGGGTTCGGCAACCAAGATGAAGTTTCCACAAGTGATACACAGCCAAAACTGAACATGAGCAAAAGGAAATATATTCACTTTGTAAAATCAGTTGTGGTATAAGAACAACCTGAGCCAAGTAAACCAGTTGTATAGTCGATTGAAAATAAGAACAAGGCTAGATGGTATATTATTGGTTATAGCCCAAACTTTTTAACTGGCCCACAAAGTCAGTCATAAAAAAGGTTCAGTAAGAACTATTTAAATGGCTACTCCAATTACTATAACAGCAAGCCAGTTCAGAAAAGATACCGGCTGAACAACCAGCATATTGCCACATCTGCACACTACACACCAAGCACACACAAGCCGAGAAAAACTATCTGCAACATAGCAACTCGAAAGTCAGTTAGACTGATCCAAGTCTGGGTTCCTAAAGGACTAATCAGTTTAGAACCCAAATAGTTGTAGGTACCAAAATTATATATTGTGTGTGATTGCAGGTGACAGGTACAAACAAAGAATCAATATGGTATCTGGACACTGGATGTTCGCGTCATATGATAGGGAATGCAAGTTTGCTATCCCAACTGATCAAATACACTAGTCCAAACATCAGTTTTGGAAATCCTCCAAAGGTAAAACTGTGGGTAAATGTAAGCTTATCCATGGTAACTTCGTTATTAAAGATGTTTTACTGGTTGAGAACTTGAAGTATAACCTGATTAGTATTACTCAGTTATGCGCCAACAGTTTCTCAGTTCAGTTCAATAAACACACTTGCACAGATAAAAACTAAATTGATGAGATCATTCTAACTCACACTCGGTGTGAAAACACTTATAAAGTCAGTTGGACTAATCAACCTTATGTACCAGTTTGTTATATAGCTTCCAAATCCTCTATAAAATGGTTGTGGCATAAGAGATTGAACCACCTAAACTTTAAATCTATTGTATATTTGAGTAACAATGATCTTGTAACTTGTTTGCCCAAAATAGATTTTTCAAAAGACAAAATTTGTTCAGCATGTCAGTTTGGTAAACAAGTAATATCTTCATTAAAAAACAGGGGTTGCAAATAATCTTCCTGATGCTTAGAACTGCTACATATGGATCTTTTTGGTCCTATACCAGTCATGAGCTTAGGGGGAATGAAATACACCTTAGTGGTCGTGGATGATTTTTCAAGATTCACTTGGGTTAATTTTCTCAAATCCAAAGACCAAACTGCTGCATAACTGATTAAGCTTTTCAAAAGATTACTAAATGAAAAATCAGTTGGAATTGATCGAATAAGGTCTGATCGAGAGACTGAATTCTTCAATCAAAATCTTTCACAATTTTTAGAAAATACTTAGATTAAGCATGAGTTCTCAGCAGCAAGAACTCCCCAGCAAAATGGTGTAGCTGAGAGAAGAAACCGAACCCTTAAAGAAGCTGCTAGAACAATGCTTGCTGATTCTGGTATTTCTCAAAGATTTTGAACAGAAGCAGTAAACACTGCATGTTACACTCAGAACAGATCAATGATTAATAAAAATCATTTGAAAATACCTTATGAGATCTGGAATGGACGGAAAAGTGTGGTTTTTTTTTTTTCAAAATATTCGGATGCAGATGTTTTATTCTTGATAATGTCAAAAATCATTTAAAAGCCTTTGATGCTAAATCTGCAGAGGGAATATTTCTTGGCTATTCATCAGTAAGCAAAGCTTACAGAGTATTTAACAAAAATTCTTTAAATGTAGAAGAATCAATTCATGTTGTTTTCGATGAATCTGCACTAACTATCAAGCCAACAGATCCAGTTGAGCTAGTTGATCAATTTACAGATATAAGCTTGGAAGATGATAAAGAAGATGATCATATAAATCAAAATATACTTCAAATACCAAAACCTGAAGTGCTGGATCACTCAGCTGAACAAGAGATTGTTCCTGATAATCAGTTGGTAGAGCAAAATGATAAAATTTAGTTACCAACTGATACAGCATCAACTGAAACTGAAGAAAACATTCAGTTGCCAACTGAAGCAGTTGCTGAGATGGATGCAACAAACGCTGAATACAGATTGAAGAAATCACATCCTCCAGAATTGGTGATAGGTAATCCATCTGATCCGGTAAGAACTCGAAATCAAATGCTTAATTTATTTATTCATTCAGCTTTTGTTTCCCAACTGGAACCGAAGAAAACTGATGAAGCTCTTGCTGATCCTAACTGGATAAATGCTATGCAAGAAGAGATAAATCAGTTTACCCATAACAATCTCTAGAACTTAGTTCCAAGACCAATTTCAAAAACTATTATAGGTACAAAATGGGTGTATAGAAACAAACTGAACGAAGATGGTTCAATTGTGGGCAACAAAGAAATACTTGTAGCACAAGGATACAGGCAAGAGGAAAGAATAGATTATGACGAGATATATGCACCAGTTGCAAGACTGAAAGCCATCATAATATTCCTAGCCAATTTTTCATTCAAAAACTTCAAAGTTTATCAAATGGATGTCAAAAGTGCATTCCTAAATGGACAGTTGCAGGAAGAAGTTTATGTTGAACAACCACCAGGTTTTATCAATCACAATTTTTCTGATCATGTTTATCATTTAAACAAAGCCCTATATGGTCTTAAACAAGCCCCAAGAGCTTGGTATAAAACCCTTTCAAAATTTCTAACTGATCATGATTTTACTGTTGGATAAGTTGATAAGACTTTGTTCAAATTTTCAAAAAATGATCATATTTTACTTGTGCAAATTTATATTGATGATATTATTTTTGGGTCAACTAACCTCAAATTATGCAAGAAATTTGCCAAGTTAATGCAGGATAAATTTGAAATGAGCATGATAGGTGAACTGACATTTTTCCTCGGTCTGCAAGTGAAGCAACTGAAAACTGGTATTTTTATCAGTTAGACGAAATATATGAAAGAATTGCTTAAGAAATTTGGCATAGAGACGTGTTCAGCTGCAAATAATCCCATGCGTTCATCAATCAAACTGGACAATGATCAAGAGAGAATATCAGTTGAGATGACACTCTACAGAGGTTTAATAGGTTCATTATTGTACCTAACTGCCAGTTGTCCTGATATTGTATTTTCTGTTTGTATGTGTGCTAGATTTCAGGCAAATCCTGAGCAATCGCATTTTTCAGCTGCCAAACGTATTTTAAAATATCTTAAAGGCACGCAAAATGTTGGTTTATGGTATGCTAAGGACTCTTCTTTCAATTTAGTTGAATATTCAGATGCAGATTATGCAAGATATAAGCTTGATCGTAAAAGTACAAGTGGATCATGTCAGTTTCTAAGAGACAGACTGATTTCATGGTTCTGCAAGAAGCAAACATCCATAGCTACTTCAACAACTGAAGCAGAATACCTTGCTGTTGGAAGCTGTTGTGCCCAACTGCTCTAGATTCAGCAACAACTGAAAGATTATGGAGTCATTGCAAAAGAATCCCCAATATTTTGTGATAATACAAGCACGATTGCAATTACATACAAGCCAGTTCTTTACTCAATGACAAAGTATATTGATGTTAGGCACCACTTCATCAGAGATCATGCTTTGGAGAAAGCAATCAGACTGGAATACGTTCCAACTGAACAACAAGCAGCGGACATATTCACCAAACCGTTACCAGAGACTAAGTTTTCTCATTTTCGTATTGTTCTTGGTTTAATTGACTTATCTTAATTATGTTAGTTTTATTGTTATTATGTCAGTGCTGATAATTTTCAGTTAATTAGTCATATATCAGTTAATTTTCTGTTAGTTAAATGTTCGTCAACTGATGGCAGTTAATATGCAGAAAAAAAAGAGCAATGAATCGGAAATAAAATTTTATTGATACAATCTCATCCAAACTACACGATTCAGTTCTCTTTCAGTGGCATCTTGTCAAAGAGACATCCAGTTGAACAACTCATGACAGTTAATTTTTCCGAAGCCTTCTGAAGAGGAAATCTTCTCCAGTTCATTCCACTACTTCCAAAGCATCAGATGAATCAGACATTCATCAGTGGCAAGTTCTGCAGTATGAATAACTTCAACACAATCCTTATACTTTCTTGCAGTTGCTCTCTGTTTATCAGTAGCAACCAATCCTTCACGTTGGATAGTCTGAAGCTCGTGCACTTTAGTCCAAGTAGACATGACTTTCATCATGACGAGCTCTTCAATAGCTTCCTTTAAACTCTCCAATCGACGAAGTGTTGATGTAGAAAGAGGAACATTGGAACTGCTTGAACCAGCCATTTGTGTTTAATTGTTATTATCTAATGACTTAATTTGTTCTTATTTATAGACAGACTGATAGAGGAAGACGAAGAGACACAAATCAAGTGACAGCCTTTGACTTACTCAGACTAAGCCTCTCTTACCTTTATCTTATTACATTTATTAAGGAGGAATATCGTAGTTAAAAGGTTAACTGAGAAGACAATAGTCAGTTAGTCTTCAACTTAAATGCCTCAGTTTTCAGTTGATCACTTAACTGATATTCTCCAATAAATTAACTGATTAATCGAATAATATTTCATAATAAGTGATGTGACTGATTATTACACATTCAAATTGATGAATAGTATTTTGAAACGTGGACTCACGTAATCCACCTAAATTATACACACGTTTTCATCACACGTTATATAACATTGTTGCAAATCTTAAATTTCTTGTAATGTTGATCAATAAAATCCAAAATATCCAACATCTATCTTCTACCTTTATAATGAAACCCCTTTCAAGCCTAAATCATCGAAAATTTCTATCATTTAAACCATTCAGCTCTCACTTATTGCTAAACTAGTCTCCGAGTTTCTCAACAATTTGCAGAAGAAATTCTTAATTTCCTCGAAAATTATCCAATTGGTCCTAAATCTCAAAAATTCTACAATTAACCCATAAGTTCTTGGCATTCTTAATTCTTTTCTATAGATTTTCCGTAACATTAATTCCAGTAATTTTAAGCTTATTAACCCAAAATCAATTCTCATAACCAATCTTACCTTTCCCCAAAAACCTAAAATCCCAAATTGTACATTTTTATACTTCTAAAGATGTCGCCGTCTTCGAATCATTATTCTTTATATTTAATTCTAAAAAATTATCTCGCTTAGTTCCCACGAATTATCAGTATTTCTTAGAAAATCTACATATTTCAAAAGCATTCATAATCGTCATGATTAACATATGACCCAAAAAATAGAACAACAGTACTAAAATCCAAAAATTAATTTAGTCTTAATTATTTTCAACCTTTCCTAATGCCCATTAAACCCAATTCTTAAACATGTCCAACTCCACTAAGCAGCCAGCATGCATGAAAATCATATACTTTCTAATTTCATATCGTATCATGCATAAAAATTCTAAAGCATATAGTCTTTTGCCATAAAAAAAATCATGTAACCATGCATGTTTAATCGTAAAAAATTATTTAGCATGCAAACTTAAACGTAAATGCCATTTAGCTTCAAAAAAATGTTTGAACATGTAGCTTGAACGTATAAACCATATAAACAAGCAGGTGCTAATATTAAAAACAATTAAACTTACAGACTTGAGGCTTGACGACTGAGCTTTTCGGAACTGGCAGTGGAACAACCCTTTGTAGGAACATTGCTCTGATACCAACTGAAACGTCCACTACTCGTTTTCTTAAAAAGTACTAGAATTTTTGTTTTTTTCTATACTACTCTCGGCCGATATATACATATATATATACATATACATATACATATATATTTGTATATGTATATACATATAATACATATACAAATATACTTCACTTCCTTCAACATTTCATATTTTCATCACTTAATAAAATCATGCATGTAAATATCATTTTTCTTTTAAACCAAGCATGCAACATTTCTTTTAACTTTAACGTTTCATCATAAAATTCCATAAACATTTAAAATAAATATCGGGGCACTGCCATAACGTTTACTATTTTTAGATGTAAAATGACCGTTTTACCCCTAGAAGTAAAAATTCTCGACTTTGACTTTTTCCAACTTTCATTGACTCTAGACCATCCCAAATAACTAGTTCAGCTTAAATTAAATTTCTTATATTTTTATTTGGCTTCAATTCGAGACTTTCTATTTATTTCGTAATTATTAATTCGTATAGCGTTTAATTCCCGAATTAATTCAAACTTTATTATTAAATTCCCAACTTTTAAATATAGACTTTTTATACCTAAATTACCCTCATGAACCATGATTCCACCCCCGTGGACCAAGGTTCAACTCTTAACCAATCAACGCCTAAAAACCAAACCCTAAGCCAAAACCCATGAGCCAAATCTCGGTTTAATCGAGCCCAGCCCGACCCACCTTGAGCCGACCCCTGGCTAGCCCCTCTAGAAACCCTTCTGGACCCACTAGACCAACCCTAACTCGTTGCAGCCCTCTGTGCGAAGGACCCGAGCCGCGCGACCTAGTAGTAACTAATTAGGACTCTTCGTAATTCCAGTTAGGACCCTTGCTCTCGAGCCAACACTGAGCCCAGCCCCTCGTGAACCCTATCATGACCCTACAGACCTAGCCTAGCCCAGCCCAGCATTGACCACCTTGGTCAAGCCACGAACCCAAATGTACAACTGCACTCACACGATAAGGCTCGGAAATTGTCCTAGCTTGCTTGGCCTCTTCCCAGCCGTTGTGCTCGAGTCCTAGCATGGCTAGGACTCCTCTAATGACCCAACCACGTCCCAGCCCATCCCTGGTCGAGCCCTGGCCGAGCCATGCATGGTTAACCCTCACAACCGAACCCTTGACAACCAAGCTCACAAAATTGGTTCCAGCTTGTTCTAATTCATGTGCAGCCTATCACCGTGCATCTTAGGACCCTTAACTTGTGTAAAAAGTTCCATCTATGATCCTTAATCATGGCAGCCCCTTCATGTAAATGAATATCAAGTTTTGATGCAAAAATCATACCTTATTCAACCATGAATGCATAAAAACAAAAATATTAAAAAGGGAAACATTTTTTTCATGCAAACCATAAACAAATACATATTAGGGTGTGATAGATGATAAAATGAAGATTTATGGCGTGTCTTTGTGTAATTTACGCCCGCATACGTGTTGGCGATGCGAAGAATGGCGAGTAGGAACTCTAGGCTGAATACTTCCTCAAACCGTGGCTCCCCTTGAACAATTACATGCGTGTGTGTGTGTGTGTTGTTGCTGGTGGGGAAGAGTTTTAGTGGTTTAGGGGTGTAAGGGCGTGAGTTGTAAGGGTTATGGGAGGGTTTTTGACTTTTAAATATCAATTAGAAGACATGGTGTAAGCTTAGGCCCATTAGCATGGTACAATAGGCCCATTAAGCCCATTAGTGCATATTTAAAATATTTTGTTTAAGAAAGTTCGTGAAATTATTAGCTGAGTTGTCAAACAGTTCATATTTTTGTTGAAAATCGAATACCGATAAAAATTATGTTTCGGCGTATAAAATCACCTCAAAACACCTCGTTTTCGAAAATACCATATAGCATCAACCTTATTTTAAATAATTAAAAACAATTATTTAATAAAAATATTTTTCCTATTTCAGCCATCGGTCTCCGTTCCTCGATTGCATCTTGAATACCTTTAAAAATACAGTTTTATGCATTCATGTAGGAACCCTATTTTAAACATGTAATCATGCACATCATAATTAATTCATGCAATTAAAACAATTTAATTAAAATACATAGGAAGTTTGATAATCTTGAATGCATGTGGTTCACGTGGACCTTCAAATTTTCGGGACGTTATAGTTGTCTCTCAACTCTTCAGCGCTGTTTAGTCATCTGGACTAAGGACCTTTCTCAGTCCATCTTCGGACATCTATGTGAACGAGTTGAATAATTTCGACACAAGAGGAAAAGTCATTGATGATGGGAAGGTTCTGATGCCTTTGGGTGAAGACAGTCTGATTATCGATTAAAATTATTTCTCTGAATTGTTTCAGTTGCCCATTGAAGGGATAATTGACTTCTCTCTAATACCTCAGCAAGTAGTTGATGACATGAAGCTGAAGTTTTCTGCATCTAATGATATTATCAAGACTTCCGGGAAGAAGAAAAAAATGAAGTTGGAATATCAAATTCTGGCGGATGTTGTGGCCAAGCCAATTCCGGCAAAGGCAGGCTCTTTTGATGCCTATGCTACTGAAAAGTTCTGGTAATGATAGCAATTGCCACAAGAATCAAGGTTAACTGTTCAGTTATTCTGTTCCAAATTCTAAAGGCGATGATTCAGAATGAAAAACAATCAGTCGGATTTTCCATCCCATTGAGAAGATTGTTTGAAGATGCAGAAGCCTTGCTGAGAGACTCTATGACTTTGCACAAGTTCAATGTTCTCACTGCACCAAATATTATCTCTCTCGGGCGAAAAGGACAAGCGCTGAATATCTCTGCTGCTAGAATGATGGTCATCAAGAAAAAAATCGGAGAAGAACTGACTGCTGAAAAGAAACAAATTGAAAAGAAGGGCAGCAAGGGAAATGAACCTAAGCCAAAGAGGAAATTGATTTTGCAATCTAGTGACTCTGGGGTAACAACTCCTTCTTCTCTTCCGAAAAAGGCTACAACAACAAAAACCAGACCAGTGCCTACTCCAATCAAGGTTGTACCTATCTCTCAAATACAAATGGTCAAGGATACTAAACACAGTGATGCTGACTAGCTAGCAAAAAATTGAAACTGATAGCGGTTGCAGCTCCTTCTAGAAAAATCAGTGTGCCAACGGCTCTCCCTCCTCCAAGACCAAAAAAATGGACTAATCATCTGAGATTTCATTCAATCCACCAGATCAGGACTTGTTTCTACCTTCTCCACAGCCACGGGGAAAGGAAAAGCTAAGGTAGCTGAACCTCAAGTCTTGGAACCAATATCAGTCATCCAGACTCAAATTGACTTTCTGATTGTTGAAACCTGCTGATGGTTGAAGTTATTGAATTTGCTGCATAAAATATCATTCTTTGAGAATGGGTATAATTCAGAACAATCATCTTTGCATCAAAATTAAAGAAAAATGAGGTGCGGAAAAGGTACGTAGCAACAGAAAAGGTTGTTCCACATCAAGTCCAGGCTGTGGTCATAGCTGAAACCACTGAACATAGATCAAATTATGATCCTTCATGCCCAACCACTTTTGATGACATAACATTGATTAATCAACTAAATATAGACATGGTCTCCCTGCAGATGAAATTCAAATTTTAGGAAAATGATCACAAACTATTTGAGCCAAGGAATTCCAAGGAGCAAATAGTGACTAGACCCTCGTTTCAGTTTGTCTCGGAGAAGTAGAATGATACTGACCATAAGGAAGCCAAAATGCCCACTCAGTTAGATTCTATCACTTCTCAACTTCTGAGGTAAATTACTCTAGCCAATGTTGAGAAAATTGTGCAATCCATGGAACAACAACAAGAAGATGATGATGCAACTGATCTTTTACCGAATGACTACTCTCCACATCTCCTTTGACCAATAAAACTGATGCAGTGCTGTCTAAAGCATAATTCATCCCTTCCGAAGATGTGCTTATGATCGAATCAGAAGAATCTACTTTTGTTCGAGAAACCATAAAAGAAATAGTTGAGATAGCTATGACTGAGCAAGAGGATCCAAAATTTGAATAACAAATTAGTCAGACTGAAGAGGAACATGTTAATATACCTAAAAGCAAGACTGACTCGGGAGTCTTAATTATTGAACAAGCAGGAGTTTTAATGATTGAACAAGCAGGACCATTTAGCAATCAAACTCATGTACTATCGCTTTCCAAATCCAAATAACTCTCCCAGAATAGAATAATCCTCTCGTGATTTGGACTTAACTGATGAAACAACTCTGGATCAGATCAATTCAAGTCTCATTGCCATCTTCTATTTTATAACAGTTCGGAAAAGAAGCAATCTGAATACTGAGGGAGCCTTAGAATCTTTTAAAGAAAAATGCTCAAGGAGGTGTCATCTAGAGGCATGATCGACATATGTAATTGACTGGAGCATATCAAAAAGACCCAGACAGTCACTTCTACTCATCTTGGTGGGAAAATTCAAGCCACTAACTTTCAAATTTGCACCAATATAGAGGAAGTACAAGAAAAATTCAATGACAAGATTTTCGGCGTAGGTTCTCGGTTAGCTTCTGTTTTTGCCTACATAAAGCCGCACTCTGGTGTGGACAAAAATGGGGAAGTGAAGAAGTCAACTAGTTTCAGTTAACCTAAATCTACTGATGTGCATAAGAAACCTACTGACAAATACTCTGGTCAGTTTAGAATATGATACTTGAAGAACAATGGCCATATAGTCAGTCAGATAGTTTATTTGTATATATTGGTAAAACACTAAAAAAGGAAAATTGTTGGAACATTTTTAGTTTTGGTGAATGAACGAGGTTGCTGATCCAATGGATAATTACAGAACCTAATCGAGCTGAATTCAAGAACGTAAATTTAACTGCCATAAGAAGAAGTCTCCTAATAAGCCTAACTGATTTCAAAGCCAGAATGAAAAACTATAAGAAGGATGCTGATAGCCAAATCGATGTAAGTTCAACTGATAAAGCCCAACTGAAAATCTATAGGTCGGTCTGTAAGTCCAAATCCATATATTCCCTCAAAAATCTGTATTATCAGTTATTAATAATCAGAGCACAGCTGAAATAACTGATAAAGCTTTTCGTACTAACAGTTTCTAAACCTTAACAGAATGCACTACAAGAAAATGTCTAAAAGGAAAATGACATGGCAATAACGACATCTTCATTTGGAAACGTATATATTTTGAAAAGATTCTCGTTATAGATTAAAGCTATAAATAGATCAGTTAAACAAGTTCAAAAAGTGAGACAGTCACTTTCTATCTCTGAACTTTTTTGTTAACTTATCTCATATAAAATAAGATTTATACGAGCCAAACTGAAATAGCTAGCACACATTGATAAGTCATCATCTGATCATTTTGAGGATAAATTTTGTGCTTAGAAATTCTCCGTGAAATCTGTGTAATTGGAAGTAAGATGTTTTACTGCACAAAGTATTTAGATTGAAGTTTTACTAAGAGTTTCAGTTAGATAATATTAAGTTCTACTCAAGTTGGTGATTTCAAATTACTTATAATTATTAAAGTCTTTTAGTGTAAACCTTCCGTGAGAAAGAAAAGATGATGTAGGAGTCTTTAAATCTCCAAACATCCATAGATAACATTGTGCTTATTTATTTTTTCAGTCTACCTACCTTATTACTCNATTATCAAGTGTTCAAACCCTATTTACATCGAAGTCCGTAGTCTCCACTCTAATCACGATCTCTCCTCATCTCTTGGACCCTGATCCTGTCCCACCTGTTGCCATGCACACATACAAACACGACAACAGCCGGATAATTCCGGTGAGAAATACATCCCAGTATAAATCAACAAAACATGCAATCATATAATCGATATAAAAGCATGAAACAAATATCAATAACATGTATTAAATCTAAAAACATAAATCGATATAAAACTGTAAATAACTCGTGACTCTACCGCTCAGACTAGACTCATTCCTAGTCTAGGGATCCCGGTTTTCAGACGTTGGCATACTATATCGAATCTCAGTAATAGAAGTAAATCCACTCCTAATCAAACATCGATATAAACCAAACATCTAGTGTCTTGACCTATCCGTCAAAGACTTTGGCACCTCCACCAATAACTCCTCTGTGACAATGTGCAATGGGCCAGTGACTACTCTATCACAGTCTGGCACCTCTGTCACATGACCAATCGTCTAATCACGCTTTCTATAAATCAATAGAACAAACATATCAATTCAAATCAATGCATATAATAATAATAAGTATGTGGTTTAGGGAAACTCAAGTTATATCTAACTCGAGTCATTCTCCCGGGTTCGACATTGACTTATACCTTTCTTTTTGTAGTCTCGGTCTGAAGAATAGAAGTTCTGAATTCAAGACTATCTCTGTAAATCTGAAATGACATATCGAGAATAATAATATCAACATTCCATTCTCAAGTCAATACTGAATCTGATCAATCTGAATTCAATTCAAATCAACGGCATAATGGCACAGTCTCAATATTCCCGTCAATACAATATTACCAGATATTAATTACAAATCATAACTCATATCTGATATAATCCATAATCAATTCATAATTCAAATCTGTCCCATTTTCAATCGGTATAATCAGAAAATCATAACAATTTCATAATCAGTCTGTTCTTCGATCTGACTTCAATTCTACGATGTCTAACATATCCAGAACACCATATATAAATCATATCAAATTCCTACAACATCATATTTTCAAATGATAACAGAACTCAGTAAAACTTACGTCCAGTTGTAGCTGTCGACGAGAGGAGTATGGTACTGTGTCCGGATTTAATTTCTGATATACGGATCACACGAAATCACAAATCACAACAAACTAAAGTTGAAGGGATTTCTCGGAGAATTGGGCTCGGTTCTTGCTGAAAGAAAGTGAATATCTATATATATTAGCATGCATGATGTGACAAGTGTCACACTCAAGTCTTAATTGCACTTTAGCCCCTGAAATCTTCACTATTTGCAATTTGGTCTCCGCTCAATCTTTTTAATTCAATTTCAATCCTAATTAATTACAAAAACCGTGGAATCTAATTCATCATTCCAAAATTCGTAAATTAAATAATCTCGGATTAAAATGATATAATCTCGGGCCTTACAATTCTCCTCCTCTGGGACATGATTTCGTCCTCGAAATCTCAAGCAATCATATCACAGGCAATCAAATCAGAAATAACAGATACTGAAATAATAAACTCACATCAGTGGAATAACTCTGGGAATTTCTGTCTCATATCTGATTCAGTCTCCCAAGTAGCTTCTTCAATGCCATGACGAGTCCACTGGACTTTCACAAGTGGGATAGTCTTTGTTCTGAATTTCTTTTCTTTACGATCAATAATCTGAATCGGCTTTTCAACATAACTCAGACTTTCATCTAACTCGGCCTCATCTGGCTGAATAATGTGAGAATCATCGGGGAGATACTTTCGCAGTATAGATACATGAAAGACATCATGTATTCCAGATAAAGACATAGATAAAGCAAGACGATAAGCACGATTTTCTATCTTCTCGAGAATTTCATACGGCCCAATATATCTTGGAGACAGCTTCCCTTTCTTGCCAAATCTGACAACTCCTCTGAAAGGTGAAATCTTCAAAAATACTCGGTCTCCTGCCTCAAATACCAACGGTCTACGTCGAACATTGGCATATTTGGCCTGTCTGTCTTGAGCTGTCTTCATCCTATTCTGAATCAGCTTTACCTTTTCAGTCATTTTTCTGATCATGTCAGGTCCAATTTCAGGAACCTCAGAGATGTCGTCCCAATACAGAGGGGATCTGCACTTCTTACCGTACAACGCTTCAAACGGTGCCATCTCAATACTCATTTGATAGCTGTTGTTGTACGAAAACTCGCAAAGTGGCAATGCCTCCTGCCATCCAGTGCTAAAATCAAGCACTATAGCTCGCAGCATATCTTCTAATGTCTGGATAGTCCGCTCTGACTGTCCGTCAGTCTGTGGATGATATGCGGTACTCAGATGCAACTTCGTACCTAGAGCCTGCTGTAAACTCTGCCAAAAGTGCGAAGTAAACCGAGGATCACGGTCTGATACAATCGACTTCGGCACTCCGTGCAATCTGACCACCTCTCTGACATAAATCTCAGCCATCTGGTCATATCTGTATGTCATCTGGTACGGAATAAAGCATGCTTATTTGGTCAATCTGTCAATCACGATCCAAATCGCATCACAACCTCGGGAGGATTGCGGTAACTGCGTCACAAAATCCATGGAAATGTGATCCCATTTCCATTCAGGAATAGACAAGCTGTGCAGTAGACCTCCTGGTTTCTTTCTTTCTGCTTTTACCTGTTGGCAATTAAGACACTTTGACACAAACTCTGTGACATCAGATTTCATCTGTTTCCACCAAAACTGTGTCTTTAAATCATTGTACATCTTTCTGCCACCAGGATGAATGCTAAATCGACTGCTGTGCGCTTCTGACAATATCAGCTGTCTCAAATCTGGAACATCTGGCACAACAATACGATTATTCACATACAGTACATCATCACGTACCTGATATTCTGATCGATGACCTGATCTGACCATCTCAATCGATTTCCTCACATTCTGATCCACTTCCTGAGCCGCTTTAATTCTCAACATCAGCTCTAGTTCAACTTGAATAGCATACAATATCAGAGGCTGACAATCTGTTTCAAATGCTAATCCAGACAAACAGCAATCTTCTATCAAATTTGAAACACCTATTGTCGATAAGGATAAAGAACATACCTTTCGACTCAGTGCATCAGCTGCTGCATTAGACTTTCCCGGATAGTACTTGATTTCACAATCGAAATCTTTCAGCAAATCAAGCCATCTTCTTTGCCTCATATTCAGTTCAGATTGTGAAAACAGATATTTCAAGCTTTTGTGATCAGAATAGATCTCAAATTTCTCACCGTAGAGGTAGTGTCGCCATATCTTCAATGCAAATACAATGGCCGCCAATTCAAGATCATGAATTGGAAAGCGAGTTTCATGTGGCTTCAGCTGTCTCGAAGCATAGGCAATGACATGGCCTCGCTGCATCAAAACACAACCCAAACCTCTGTGAGAAGCATCACAATATACAACAAATCAACAGTACCTGAGGGGATAGTCAGTATCGGTGCACTGGTCAATCTTTTCTTCAATTCCAGAAAACTGGACTCACAGTCTTTTGACCACACAAACGGAGCATTCTTCTGAGTTAACTGAGTAATCGGTTTGGCAATGCTCGAGAAATATTTAATAAACCGACGGTAATATCCTGCCAAACCCATAAAACTGCGAATCTTTGGCACTGATGTCGGTCTCGGCCAAGAAATCACAGCCTCAACCTTGCTGGGATCAACTGATATACCATCTCCGGATATGATATGACCCAGAAATACTACCTGTCTCAACCAGAACTCACATTTTGACAATTTAGCATTTCAACACAGTTCTCAAATGTTCTGCATGCTCAATCATATTTTTGGAGTAAATCAGAATATCATCAATGAATATAATCACAAAATCATCGAGATACTTCTGAAACACACGGTTCATTAATCTCATAAATACAGCCGGTGCATTCGTCAAACCCAACAGCATGACAATAAACTCGTAATGTCCATACCTGGTTCTGAATGCTGTCTTTGAGATATCAGAATCCCTGACTCTCAGCTGATGATATCCAGATCTCAAATCAATCTTGGAATATACGGATGAACTCCGCAACTGATCAAACAAATCATCAATGCGAGGCAAGGGATATTTATTCTTTACCGTTGCTTTGTTCAGTTGCCGGTAGTCGATACAGAGTCTCATAGAACCATCTTTCTTCCTCACAAATAATACTGGAGCACCCCAAGGAGATACACTCGGTCTGATGTAACCGTTGGCCAGTAAGTCCTCCAACTGTTCTTTCACTCTTTCAACTCAATCGGTGCCATTCTGTACGGAGCTCTGGAAATCGGAACTGTACCTGGAATCAATTCAATGCTGAAATCTATCTCTCGAATCGGAGGCAATCCCGGAATCTCATCTGGAAAGACGTCAGCAAACTCACACACCACTGGCAAGTCAGCCAATGATGGGCTCGATTTCAGTACGTCAACTGAATAGACAAGGAATCCCTCTGCTCCTTTCTGTAACAATCGAGTCATAGATAATGCAGATATCAAAGGAATTCTAGCTCTAGAACCCTTACCGTAGAATTTCCACTCATCAGCCATGTCAGGTCTGCATCTCACAATCTTATGGAAACAATCAACGGTAGCTCTGTACTTGGTTAGCATATCAATACCGATAATACAATCAAAATCAGACAACCCAAGTACAATGCAATCTAACTCAATCTCATGCTCATCATACCGCAGTATACAAGATCTAACAGATGTCACTGATATAAGACCTCTCCCTAAAGGTGAAGAGACAGATACTACAGTAGATAATGACTCAACAGGCAAGGAATGCATCAATGCAAATCGCTCAGATATGAATGTATGAGATGCACCAGTATCTATCAATACATAAGCAGGATAACCAGAAATAAAAACAGTTACCTGCAACAACATCGTCTGGTGCTTCCTGAGCCTGCTCCTCTGTCAAAGCAAATACCCTGGTCTGCTGTCTAGGAGGCTGGCTCACTGCCTGCTTCCTCCTGGCCTCTGCTGTGACTGGGTAGATGGTGCTGGCTGGAAATAATGAACAGCTGATGGTCGTCTCCCTATCTGAGCCACTGATCCAGATGACTCTACTCCCTGGGATCCTTGAGAACCTCTCTGGGGATATACTCTAGCAAAATGTCCCTGATGTCCGCAAATACGGCAACTGCCAAACACTCCTCGGCACTGCTCTGTGAAATGTCTCCCTCCACACGTGCTGCAATAAGCTCCGGTATAACTTTGGCTCTGGGCAGTCTGTCGTGAGCCACTAGCACTGGATGAACTGCTTCCAGATCTCTTGAACTGTTTCCCTTGAGCTTTCAACTGATCTCTCTTTCCACTGCTGCTACTGCCACTCTCAAATCTGGGAGGATGTTGTGGAAACTGAGCTGAGGATGGTTGTTGTGGTCTCGGTGCTGGTGCGACATACGAAGCTCCTTTCTGTCTAATCAGACCAGCTTCGGCTCCTTTTGCTCTGTTCAGGGCATCAACAAAGTTGTTCGGTCGTCCAGTGTTCACCAGTGTAAAGATTTCAGGATTCAGGCCATTGATGAACTGATCAGCAACAGCTTCGTCGTTCTCGGCCACATGTGGAGCAAATCGTAGTAATGTAGAGAACTTGGCCACATATTCCTCAATGTTCAGTTGACCCTGTCTCAAATTTGCAAATTCTGCGCCTTTGTCCTTTCTATATGACACTGGAAAGAATCTCTGATAAAATTCAGTCTTAAATACATTCCAAGTAACATTCATACCTCTATGCTCTAATGCTCTCTTCGTTGTAATCCACCAGTTCTTTGCAACGTCATGCAACTGGTGCCCGATCAGTTTCACTCTCCGCTCATCTGTATAATCCAATGAGTCAAACAACATCTCAATGTCATCTAACCAACTCTCGCAATCAACTGAAGTCTCAGTACCCTTCAGAGTCGGTGGATGGAACGACTGAAATCTCTTCAGCAAGGTTTCCATTGGTGTTGCTGTCACATCCATCGGATTTGCAGAGGTACTGCCCTGTTCTGGGATTCTTCGAGGAGGCATACCTGATTATCAAAAGGATTAGTAACCCAATACAACAAATCTGTTTCAATTCAGTCCCACCTCCGATCATCTTACTGCTGATCAAGAATCGGTTCTGATTCATTCTCAATTAATACAGTTTACCAATCAAATCAGATAATCAGGTAAATATGTAATAATAAAAGCAGTAATCATGCTAGCAATCAAAAGCAGGAAAGAAAACTCAATCTACCCCGCTCACTAGCTTCTATCTAAGGAACCTACTGCTCTGATACCAACTGTTGTGGGGACCCGGACGCTAATCATCTTCTTAATCGTCATTGGGATAATTGGATCAATGTAATTAATATGGGTCTACAATTTTTTTTTTTATATAGTGCGGAACGTAATGGAATCAATCTAATTATACATATCAGTATAATAGTACAAGTCTTGTACAACAAACATCAAACTCAAACTAAGGTGTAACAACTAAATGTCAAGTGTTCCAAACCCTATATACATCAAAGTCCGAAGTCTCCACTCTAATCACGATCTCTCTCATCTTCTTCCTGACCCCGATCCTGTCCCACCTGTTGCCATGCACACATACAAACACGACAACAGCCGGATAATTCCGGTGAGAAATACATCCCAGTATAAATCAACAAAACATGCAATCATATAATCGATATAAAAGCATGAAACAAATATCAATCACATGTATTAAATCTGAAAACATAAATCGATATAAAACTGTAAATAACTCGTGACTCTACAGCTCAGACTAGACTCATTCCTAGTCTAGGGATCCCGGTTTCCAGACGTTGGCATACTATATCGAATCTCAGTAATAGAAGTAAATCCACTCCTAATCAAACATCGATATAAACCAAACATCTAGTGTCTTGACCTATCCGTCAAAGACTTTGGCACCTCCGCCAATAACTCCTCTGTGACAATGTGCAATGGGCCAGTGACTACTCTATCACAGTCTGGCACCTCTGTCACATGACCAATCGTCTAATCACGCTTTCTATAAATCAATAGAACAAACATATCAATTCAAATCAATGCATATAATAATAATAAGTATGTGGTTTAGGGAAACTCAAGTTATATCTAACTCGAGTCATTCTCCCGGGTTCGACATTGACTTATACCTTTCTTTTTGTAGTCTCGGTCTGAAGAATAGAAGTTCTGAATTCAAGACTGTCTCTGTAAATCTGAAATGACATATCGAGAATAATAATATCAACATTCCATTCTCAAGTCAATACTGAATCTGATCAATCTGAATTCAATTCAAATCAACGGCATAATGGCACAGTCTCAATATTCCCGTCAATACAATATCACCAGATATTAATTACAAATCATAACTCATATCTGATATAATCCATAATCAATTCATAATTCAAATCTGTCCCATTTTCAATCGGTATAATCAGAAAATCATAACAATTTCATAATCAGCCTGTTCTTCGATCTGACTTCAATTCTACGATGTCTAACATATCCAGAACACCATATATAAATCATATCAAATTCCTACAACATCATATTTTCAAATGATAACAGAACTCAGTAAAACTTACGTCCAGTTGTAGCTGTCGACGAGAGGAGTATGGTACTGTGTCCGGATTTAATTTCTGATATACGGATCACACGAAATCACAAATCACAACAAACTAAAGTTGAAGGGATTTCTCGGAGAATTGGGCTCGGTTCTTGCTGAAAGAAAGTGAATATCTATATATATTAGCATGCATGATGTGACAAGTGTCACACTCAAGTCTTAATTGCACTTTAGCCCCTGAAATCTTCACTATTTGCAATTTGGTCTCCGCTCAATCTTTTTAATTCAATTTCAATCCTAATTAATTACAAAAACCGTGGAATCTAATTCATCATTCCAAAATTCGTAAATTAAATAATCTCGGATTAAAATGATATAATCTCGGGCCTTACACTCTTCATACAATCTCAACTTATTTTCTTGGTATTCCATTTGTTCAACCAATTTTAGTGAGTCTATTTCCGCACAGTTCACACTGATTGACTTACTGAAAACACAACTGGCAAAAACAAAATTTCAATGTTGCTAACTCAACCGAAATAATTGAGATAAATTTATTCACCCTATCTAAATTTATTTTTGATCCTAACAATCTCTATTTTCTTGAATGAAATATTATATACATTATTTAAAACAAATCTAGTTTTTTTTTTATAATATTGGTTCAATATATTTATATTTTGTTATTTTGATAGTTTATATTAATAAATTTCTATTTTAGTGACTATCTAACAATTTTTAGAAATTTAGATATTTTTTCTAATATAATTGTTCATATGACTTTGCATACATTAGATCCATATCGATATTGTGAAACCCAAAGAAAAAACTCGCAAAGAGATGAATATAATCATAATAAATTATATTTTTATATCTATTGTTTAGTTAATTTTAATTTATAAATTGAATTTTATAGTTATTTATCGCAATAAAATATCTTTTTCAAACAGACCGCCTGTGTCAATTCTTATATTATTGTTGGTTTCAATTTTGGGAATCTTAGAATTCAGTACACTTTATATTTCAATTTTATCTCCACTCCTCTTTTCCCCAAAATACCCCTCAACCTTATTTTTAAATAATTGATTTTTTTTATTTAAAGACCCATCATGCTTCCGTAAAATAAATTGAACTAGTTACTTTTTTGACCAAAATGCCACCGGGTTATATCCACCGAATTTTATAGACTGCTCCTCACAGTCCAACTACACTGTCGCAACTGATGGTTTAAGACACGGATTCCTTCAACAATACTCAGCACAACCCTGTTTCGTTTTCTACCTCAGGGTGTATGATAAAAAGCTCAATTTTATAATAATACATGAGAGGGGCTAGAGCAAAGGATTTCTTTATTCAAACACAAACATTTATTATTATATTGTAACCTCAAGTAGAGGAGGAGAAACTCGTTTAGCTACTAATAGTAGCCGAACTTGAAAAACACATAAACTTGAAAATATTGCAACTTATTGTGAAAGAAATTGAGGAAATGTTCGATGATCTCAACTTCATTCTTCTTGCTTATTTATAGAAGGCTCTTCCGGATTTGAAACTCGGACTTCAATTCTTGATGAGCCTTTACAGCTTGCATGTGGACCATCTTCTGTAATGGTTGAGTGGTCCCTCTTCTTGTCTTCTTCTAGATTGTTAATCTAGCAATCACCTGTTCTTCAGCTTTTATTTCATGGCATACTCATTGAATATGCGTCTGAATTACATCCGATGAAATCTCTTTCCCTTATTCTTTGAAATGTTTATAAATATATCTAAGAGGTTCCAGTTGATCTATGAATTTTTTGATTCGTCTTTTCGAAACCTTTGAATATGTAAAATACATTTTTCTTTAGCTTTCGTTCTGGTGTGATTTACTTGGTTCCCATTTACTTTTATTTGTAGGTGTAATTGGGTCCAATTTTTCTTGTCTTTTTATTGGATTTCCTTTATCTTTAAAGATAGGGCATCCAATGGTCTTTTGTCCTTTACCACCAATTATTGGTGGTCCTTGTATTCCACTCACATGGTGGTCTTTCCTTTTCTTAGTGGGATAGTCACATGTCCGCTTTAGCTTTGTCGGGGAATCTTTAGGTTTTTGTGTCCCCGAGTAAATCGTGCTTGTGGTCCTTCCCCACTTGTACTAATATCGGTAAAGTGTTTTCGATCAGATCTCGGCTTGAATCCTTTACCAAACTCGGGTTCTTTCTGGTTTGGACATTCTGGGCGGATGTTCTCCGACCATCTTCCCACATGTGCCATATTGCAGAATTTTCGGCGAGTCTCTTTGCTTGCCGGCAGCTTGCTGTTCCACATAAGATTTCTTTTCTTCTCAAATAGATCTTCTGAAAAACTTGTTTTTTTTGTCATGGTATTTAACAGAAATGATCCGTTCAGTGAATGATGATAAAACTTGAACGGAAACTTGATTTTGTCCATCTCAGTTAGACAGATCCATAAGCCCCATGCTCTCCTGGTGGAAATGTCGTGTTCAGTAATTGAAGCAACAAGGGGTGTTTCTTCTGATGAAGGATCCTTGATGAATTTCTGGACATTGGTGTCTGGCCTTGTGGGGACCCGGGCTCTAACTCAATTATTTTTGGGATTAAGTGGATCTTTGCTAGAAAATGTGGGTCAAAATTTTGCTTTTAATATCAAAAACAGTTGTATAAAATCATACATAAACAACATTCTTTATTTTATTTCAACAAAGGTAAATACATGTCTTATTCCCTTTCCATAATACAACTAGAGTTTACCACAACTACATGTCACATGTAAACATTCCTAGTTCATCTGCTACGCCCGAAATCTCAACGCTAACTCGATCTCTCATCCTCTGCGTGACCCTGATCCTGTCCCACCTATTGTCATGCACACATACAGACACAACAACAGCCGGATACTCCGCTGAGAACAAATCCCATTATAAAACATGTATACATGCATATACACAATATAAATCATGAACATACTATCATGAGTGAAATCAACAACAATACATCTTATAGTATATGAAACATAATCATAATAAGTCAAGCAATCTAAATCAAACTCATATCTTTGATTCAATTCATATCTAATCTAGGGATCCCGGTGTGAATAAAAGTAACAAGTCTCCCACCTACCCTCCCAATCGTGGTGGCGGTACGTCTTATTCCTAGACTTTGGCCCCGTCTGTATCGAATATCTACAACCGGAGTCGATCTTCTCCCGTGCTTCGATACCACCGAACGTCTAGAACTTGGCAATTCTGCCAATGACTCTCCTATCTCAATGCTTATGCATAAATCAAAATAAAGCACAAGCATAGCAAGATATAGAAATCTAGTATGTGATTTTGGGAAACTCGAATCAAATCTAACTCGAGTTGTATCTTCCCGAACCAACATGAATTATACCTTTCTTGTCGTTCGTAGAAGTCGAAGTCTCGTATTCTTGATATCAAATCTGTCAAACTCAATCTGAAATGACATATATACAATGCACCATATCAACTTCTAACTCAAAATAATATATGTGAAGTGCGATACTCAATCTCGAGATAATTTTGACGGCATAATGGCGTAAACTCGAGGTCTTCGTCAACTCAACAATAACCAAATCTCAACAATGCATAACCAATACCATATCATCACAATTCTAATTCCAGCATGTCAAAGATCTATTCAATTCAATCAATATATGCTGAAATTCATAACAAATGCATACGGTACCATTTCTTCGATCCAGTTTCAATTATACAATCTCTGATATCACAAAAACGCATAATCTAGTGTAACTCACAATTTCCCCAACATCACTATCTCAAATCATGCAGGAAATGAATGAAACTTACATCCCCTTGAAGCCTTTGATGAGAGGAGCACGGAAATGAATTCGGATCGAAATTCGGGTGGTTAGATCTTGTACAAGCTAAGTTCTAAGAGCATTCTTGGGACTTCCATGGAGGTGTTCTCGATTTCCATCTGCTGAAGGAGTGAAGAAATGAAGACTCAGCACATATATTGCATGGCAAAGACACTTGGTTTATTTTTCATTCTGCACGTCTCGCGCATATGCGCGACCTCAACCGGCGCATATGCGCGAGACCTACGGTCTCGGCATTTCCGAATTCATCATCTCACGCATATGCGCGAGACCTACGGGTCTCGGAATTTCTCTTTTTGACAGCTCGCGCACCGCGCATATGCGCGAGGTTCTCTGGACTTAACATTTTGAAGCACACCTCCTCGCGCTTATGCGCGAGGTCCTCTTCCGGCCTCGCACACATTTGGTATATTTTCTCGTCTTTTCCGGTCCGATACAATACCTCTAATAACACATCAATTATCAACCAATCATGTCCGATTATAATAACCAAATTCTCGGGCCTTACATTTCTCCCCTCCTAAGATATGATTTCGTCCCCGAAATCTCAGGCAATCAGTCAAAGCGTGTAAAGGAAACAATAGATTCAAAAGCTAAATAATTACTCACGTCAGGAAAATAACTCTGGATATTTCTGTCTCATCTCTAATTCTGTCTCCCAGGTCGCTTCTTCAGTACCATGACGACTCCATTGGACTTTCACTAGTGGAATAGTCTTCGTTCTGAGTTGTTTGTCCTTCCGGTCAATAATCTGAATCGGCTGTTCAAAATAACTCAAAGTCTCGTCGAGTTCTGTCTCATCAGGCTGAAGAATATGAGAAGTATCTGGCATATATTTCCGTAGCATCGACACATGAAAGACGTCATGTATCTCGAATAAAGAAGGAGGAAGAGCAAGTCGATATGCACGATCGCCAATCTTTTCAAGAATTTCGTACGGACCTTTGTATCTAGGAGACAATTTCCCACGTTTACCAAACCTGACAATGCCTCTGAAAGGAGAAATATTCAAAAATACTCTGTCTCCCTGTTCAAACACTAACAGTCGACGACGTACATTCGCATACTTGGCTTGTCTATTCTGCGCTGTCTTCATTCTTTTCTGTATCAGTTTTACTTTATCAGTCATCTCTCGGATCATATCAGGCCCAAGCTCTGGTACTTTTGAGATATCATCCCAATACAGCGGGGATCTGCACTTCTTTCCATATAAAGCCTCAAACGGTGCCATCTCGATGCTCGTCTGATAGCTGTTGTTGTACGAGAACTCACAAAGAGGGAGTGAATCTTGCCAACTAGTGCCAAAATCTAGCACTACAGCTCTCAGCATATCCTCTAAAGTCTGAATAGTCCGTTCTGATTGTCCGTCTGTCTGGGGATGGTATGCAGTACTTGGATGCAAAGTCGTACCTAGAGCCTGTTGCAAACTGTGCCAGAAATGTGAAGTAAATCGGGGATCACGATCTAATACGATAGAATTCGGTACACCATGCAATCTAACCACCTCTCTGACATATATCTCTGTCATATGATCGTGTCTATACGTCATTCTGTACGGAATGAAACATGCGGATTTGGTCAATCTGTCTATCACCACCCAAATCGCATCACAACCCCGAGATGATCGTGGTAACTTCGTGACAAAATCCATGGAAATGTGATCCCATTTCCATTCAGGAATAGCTAAACTCTGAAGTAAACCTCCTGGCTTCTTTCTCTCGACCTTCATCTGTTGGCAATTCAAGCACTTAGACAAAAACTCTGCAATGTCTGACTACATTTGTTTCCACCAGAACTGTGTCTTCAAGTCATTATACATCTTTCTGCCACCAGGATGAATATTGAACCGACTACAGTTCGCTTCTGACAATATCTGCTGTTTCAAATCTGAAATATCTGGCACTACAAGACGATTATTCACATACATAACATGATCAAGTACCTGATACTCGGACAAATGCCCTGATCGGACCATCTCAATTGACTTCTGAACATTTGGATCAGTTCTTTGTGCTTCTTTGATTCTCAAAATCAATTCTGGCTGAACTTGAATTGTAGCAAGTTGTAATGGTCTACCATCTGTATCAAATTCTAATCCAGACAAACAGCAATCTTCAACTAAATTCGAAACACCTATCGTCGATAAGGATAGGGAACATACCTTTCGACTCAAGGCATCCGCTGCTGCATTTGACTCCCCTGGATAGTACTTGATCTCGCAATCAAAGTCTTTCAGTAGGTCAAGCCATCTACGCTATCTCATATTCAATTTTGACTGAGAAAACAGATATTTCATGCTCTTGTGATCAGAGTAGATCTCAAATTTCTCGCCATACAAATAGTGTCGACATATCTTCAGTGCAAATACGATAGCCGTCAATTCAAGATCATGAATTGGGTATCGAGTCTCGTGTGGCTTCAACTGTCTCGAAGCATAGGCAATAACATGCTGTCGCTGCATCAGAACACATCCTAACCCTCTGTGCGATGCATCACAATATACAACGAAATCACCTGTATCTGAAGGTATCGTCAACACTGGAGCACTGGTTAGTCGTCTCTTCAACTCTAAGAAGCTAGACTCACAATCTTCAGACCACACAAATGGAGTATTCTTCTGTGTCAACTGGGTAATCGGTTTCGCAATACTGGATAAATCTTTAATAAATCGTCGATAGTACCCTGTTAAACCCATGAAACTGCGTATCTCTGGCACAGAAGTCGGTCTCGGCCAACTGATCACAGCTTCAACTTTACTCGGATCAACAGAAATACCATCTCCAGATATGATATGACCCAAGAAGACATCCTGTCTCAGCCAAAACTCACACTTTGACAGTTTAGAATACAGTTGCTCATTTCTTAATGTCTGCAACACAATTCTCAAATGCTCAGTATGATCAGTCTCATTTCTCGAGTAAACCAAAATATCATCTATAAAAACAGTCACAAACTCATCCAGATACCTCTGAAAGACACGATTCATCAATCTCATAAACACAGCTGGTGCATTCGTTAAACCGAAAGGCATGACAATAAACTCGTAATGTCCATACCTGGTTTGGAATGCTGTCTTCGGTATATCAACATCTCTAACTCTCAGCTGGTGATATCCAGAGCTCAGATCGATCTTGGAATAGACAGAGGATCCCTGCAACTGATCAAATAAGTCGTCAATACGAGGCAAAGGATATTTGTTCTTTATCGATGCCTTGTTCAGTTGCCGGTAATCAATACACAATCTCATCGAACCGTCTTTCTTTCGCACAAATAGCACTGGTGCGCCCCAAGGAGATACACTCGGTCTAATATACCCCTTGGCCAATAAATCTTCGAGCTGTTCTTTCAGTTCTTTCAATTCGATAGGTGCCATTCTATAAGGAGCTCGAGATATAGGAACGGTACCTGGTATAAGATCGATGCTGAAATCTACCTCTCGAACTGGAGGTAACCCTGGAATCTCGTTTGGGAATACATCAGTAAACTCGCAAACCACTGGCAGATCTGCCAATGCTGGGCTCGATTTCAGTAGGTCTACTGAATATACAAGGAACCCCTCTGCTCTTTTCTGCAACAATCTACTCATAGTCAGAGCAGATACTAAGGGAATCCGAGATTTGGAACCCTTTACCGTAGAATTTCCATTCGTTAGCCATCTCTGGTCTGAATCTAACAATGTTCTGGAAACAATCTACAGTGGCTCTGTACTTGGTTAACATATCGATACCGACAATACAATCAAAATCAGCTAACCCAAGCACAATGCAATCTAAATCAATCTCGTGACCCTCAAACCGTAGTATACAATGTCTAACTGAAGTCACAGATACAAGAGCACTTCCCAACGGAGAAGAAATAGACACTACAACAGACAAGGACTCAACAGGTATAGCATGCATCAATGAAAAACGCTCAGATATAAAAGTATGAGATGCACCGGTGTCTATCAACACATAAGCAGGATAACCGCAAAGAAAACAGTTACCTGCAATCACATCATCTGGCGCATCTTGGGCCTGCTCTTCTGTTAGTGCAAATACTCGAGCCTGCGGTCTGGGAGGTTGGCTCACTGTCTGGCCACCTCTGGCTTGGGATTGGGTCTGTGCAGGTGGCGGCTGAAAGGAGTGAACAGATGAAGCTTGCCTCTCAGGCTGAGCTATTGAGCCATATGCTCCTACACTCTGAGTTTGTTGTGCCCCTCTCTGTGGACAGACCCTGGCAAAGTGTCCCTGCTGTCTACAGATATTACATCGGCCCGTCACACCTTGACACTGCTCTGTCGCATGTCTGCCTCCACAAGAACTGCAATAAACACCTGTATACTCTAAACTCTGACCAGGACCTCTCTGTCGTGACCCACTGGAGCTCGAAGAACTGCTCCCTGATCTCTTAAACTGTCTACCTCTCGCTTTCAGAAAATATTTCTTGCCACTACTACTGCTTCCACTATCAAATCGAGGAGGAGGTGGTGGAAACTTGGCGGCGGGCTGTGGCGGTCTCTGACTCTGAGCACTATATGAAGATTCTCGCTGTCGAATCAATCCAGCATCGGCTCCTTTCGCTCTGTTCAGTGCATCAGAAAAAGTTTTGGGTCGTCCCGTGTTCACCAAAGTAAAGACGTCAGGGTTTAAGCCATTGATGAACTGATCAGCGACCGCTTCATCACTTCCTGCTACATGTGGCGCAAATCGGAGTAAGGAAGAAAACTTGGCAACATATTCTTCAATGTTCCACTGTCCCTGTCGTAAGTTTGCAAATTCTGCCCCTTTGTCTTTTCGATACGACACTGGAAAGAAACGTTGATAAAACTCATTTTTAAATACCTTCCAATTAATATCGATACATCGATGCTCCAATGCTCTTTTCGTGGTAAGCCACCAACTCTTCGCCACTTCTTGCAACTGATGCCCTATTAATTTCACTCTTCTTTCATCTGTATAGGCAAGAGATTCAAACAGCATCTCTATATCGTCTAGCCAACTCTCACAATCCACTGCAGTCTCAGTACCCTTCAAGGTCGGAGGATGAAATGACTGAAACCTCTTCAATAAAGTCTCCATCGGTGTTGCAGTAACGTCCATCTGAGTACCTGACGTACTACCCTGTTCTGGCACTTGACCTGCGGCTGGTTGTGGTATTCTTCGAGGAGGCATATCTAATTATCAAACGGATTAGTACACAATCTATACA